>NC_091057.1:53889102-54192132 GCF_000393655.2 Nicotiana sylvestris | reverse complement strand
CGGGATATTGTTGAAATATCATTGTTCCCTTGCCGGGAAGTTGTTATATTGCTCTTGTTCACTTGCCGGGATTCCTTGTGATTATTGTTGGCTTGTAAATAGGAGCGGGTGGTACGCCTACCACAAGATATAATGAAATGGGAGCGGGTGGTACGCCTACCACAAGATATAATAAAATGGGAGCGGGTGGTATGCCTACCACAAGATATAATGAAATGGGAACGGGTGGTACGCCTACCACGAGATAAATAAAATGAGAGAAGGTGGCACGCCTGCCACGAGATACAAGAAACGGGATCGGGTTGCACGCCTGCAACAAGATGTGAAAAGAAAGTGAAATTTGCCTTTGTTTTCCTTATTCTTGTTAGTGGTTGATTTTGATTCCTTTATAATTCTCTTGATATTCAATTTTACCTGTTATTAACCGAAGCATATTTCCCCCTCCTATCTTTATTTGTTTATTTCTGTATTTCTTTTCTGCTGTATATATATTTGAACTGCACAGGTTTATTTGGTAGTCTGGTCCTAGCCTAGTCACTACTTTATCGGGGTTAGGCTGGACACTTACCAGCACATAGGGTCGATTGTGCTGATCCTACACTCTACACTATGTGCAGATCCCGGAGCAGCTTTTGGATAGTAGGTTGGAGGCTTCCTTCAGTCTATCCGGAGACCCAAGGTAGACCTGCAGGCGTCCGCAGGCCCTAGCGTCTCCCTCTGTCCCTATTTCCTATTTCATTTTCATTTTCTTTAGAAATAGTGTACTATTATTTCTTCAGACTTTATATGTAGCAATCTTAGACAGCCTGTGACACTGTGACTCCAGGTTTTAGGTGGTTAAGGCTTAAGTATTTGTAATAGATGCGGTTTTTTTTCATAAATCTTATTGTTGTCTTCCGCTTAAATTTGAATTTCCGTTGTTACCCCATTATCGTCTTATATTTGTTAAAACGAAATAATTGGTTAATAAAATAATTAGAGTAAAGGTTTGGCTTGCCTAGCTCACATTAGTAGGTGCCATCACGACTCCCGAGGGTGGGAAATCCGGGTCGTGACAAGAACCATCTCAACTCTCCTGGCCACATTGGCCGCCCTTTGGAAAGAAATCTCACTCCCAGTCTCCTTGGCCATCTGAAGTCGGATCGGCTGAATAAGTCCTCAATGAACCTCCTCACCCTATCTCTCTCGGTGGGAAGTATGATAAGAGCATGACAAGCCAAGTCGATGAATCTGGTCTCATACTGAGTAACAGTCATAGAACCCTGCTGGAGATGCTCAAACTGCCTTCGATAGATCTCTCTATGAGTAATAGGGAGAAACTTCTCCAGAAATAGCTGAGTAAACCGCTCCCAAGTCAAGGCTAGTGATCCGGCTGGTCTAGCCAAGCAATAATCTCTCCACCAAGTCTTGGTGGATCTAGATAATTGAAAAGTAGCAAAATCGACCCTATTGGTCTCCACTATCCCCATGTTCTTGAGAACCTCATGACAGTTGTCTAGAAAATCCTGGAGATCCTCAGAAGATGCATCGCTGAAAGTAGTAGGGAAGAGCTTGGTGAACCTATCCAATCTCCACAAAGCATCGGCAAACATCGCTGCTCCATCGCCGGTCTGAGCTACTACACCCGGCTGAACTGCTCCAACTGGCTGAGCTGCAGGAGTCTGAAACTGGGGAGCCATCTACTCCAGAGTGCGAGTAGCAGGAGTCTGGGCTCCTCCTCCAGCCTGAGAGACAACTGGTGTTACAGGAAGCAAGCCTGCCCGGGTGACACTCTCCATAAGTCTTGCTTAACGGACCAGAGCATCCTAGAGTACTGGGTAGCAATAAACCCCTCTAGGACCTGAGCTGGGCCCACCTGAACTGTCTAGGCCGGGACCTCATCATCAAAGTCAACCTAAGGCTTCGCCGCTGGTGCTACTGCTCTGGGCTGAGCTCTGCCCCTGCCTCGGCCTCTAACATGGCCTTGGCCTCGCCCTCTACCCCTCGTGGGAGCTGGTGCTGGGGGCTCGGGTTGTTGATTGGTGGATGAGGAAGCACGTGTTCTTGCCATCTGCGAAAGAACAGAGTAAAATTCAAATAGCATTGAGAAACCAAACCACATGACAGGAAAGAATAAATGTGAAGTTTTTCCTAACTTTGTAGCCTCTGAGGATAAATACAGACGTCTCTACACTGATCCCTCAGACTCTACTAAGCTTGTCCGTGAATTGTGAGACCTATGTAACCTAGGGCTCTGATACCAACTTGTCATGGCACGGATTTCCCACCCTCGGGAGTCGTGATGGCGCCTACTCATGAAAGCTAGGCAAGCCGCGAAATATAGAATCATTAACTCTTTTATGTAGCCTTTTTAACAATTTAAATTAACAATGAAATATTAACGATAAATAAATACAAGCGGAAGACTTAATCTGATACTTAGCCAAAACCAGTACGACAATGCCAACATACATCTCTACCCGAAATCTGGTGTCACAATATCACGGACTGTCTACGGATACTACATAGAAATGTTTGAAAAGAAAAGTACAATCTATCTCGAAAGTAAAGAGAACAGAATACATATAAATATAGAAGAGAATGCCTGGCTTGCGAACGCCTGCAGGACTACCTCGGGATCTCTAACTGGACTGAAGGCAGCCACCCAATGCTACGGTCCAAAAGCTGCCGCTTCGGGATCTGCACATAGTGTAGAGTGTAGTATCAGCACAACCGACCCCATCTACTGGTAAGTGCCTGGCCAAACCCCGGCGAAGTAGTGACGAGGCTAGGGCCAGACTACCAAATAAACCTACGCAGTTATATAATATGCAGCGAAAAATAAAACAGGAATAAACAAGTAAAGATGGGAGGGGGTACATGCTGCGGGGGAATATCAGTACCAATAGTAAATTAAAAGAAAGGCATAAGAACAATTTAGAATTCACAGCAAAACGATAAGGGACTCGTAACCAATCTATGAACACTTTGTATTATCAATTGTTGTGGCGCACAACTTGATCCCAAAACATAATAACACTATTGCGGCGAGCAACCCGATCCATATCATTTATCACTATTGCGGCGTGCAACCCGATCCATTTATATTATTTTTGCGGCATGCAACCCGATCTAAATATAATATTGTTGCGGCGTGCAACCCGATCCAAATATAATATTGTTGCGGCGTGCAACCCGATCCAAATATACAGTTCAACACCAATCACAACGAAAGTCCCGACAAGGGATCAATAAAGAAACAACACTATCCCGGCAAAGAAATTGACAGTATAAGTAAATACGTCCCGGCAAGGGAAAAACAACTATAACCAGACTTGTTCCAACATCTAACTACCTCAACTAGCACCAATACTCAATCATAAGTAATTTCCACGAGCATAATCATAATCCTTGCTCAACACAGAGAATCAACAACTTAGGCATTCGTAGTATTTATTAAGAACACCACAATTTCAATTTAAGACTCACGGTCATGCTTGACACCAACATATAGATACTTGTCACCATGCCTATACGTCGTACTCAACAAGTAACATATAGCAAATAGGACACAACTCCTAATCCCTCAAGCAAAGGTTAGACCAAACACTTACCTCGAACTTCCACGGCCAACTCAAGCCTCATACACCGCTTTTCCTTTTGAATTTGACTCCAAATCAATTGTATCTAGATATAATCGACTCAATAATATCAATAAATGCCAAACAATCCAATTCCAATGCTTAATTATAGACTTACTTTCATTCTTTCCAAAAAGTCAAAAATCGACCCCGGGCCTGATTGGTCAAAAATAAGGTTCGGACCAAAACCTGATCACCCATTCACCCACGAGCCCGAATATATAATTAGTTCCAAAATTCGACTCCAAAATGAGGTCTAATTCCCAATTATACAAAAAGACCTAGCTTTACCCAAATCCCTAATTTTCTACCCTTAAGAACATGATTTAAGCCTAGAAATCTAATGGGTGTTAATGGAAATTGAATAAAATGAGTCTAAGATCACATACATATGGATTTGTGGTCAAGTTCTTTTTCAAAAATCACCCAATTTGGAGTTTGGAAGAAGAAGTTATGAAATTTTGGTTAAGTCCCGTTTTGGCTTCTGTTTTAAAATCACTAGATAGGACTTCATCGCGTTAGCGATAGGCCTATCGCGTTCGCGATGGGTCAGGCTTAGGTGACCTTTGCATTCGAGTTTGTCAGCTCGCGTTCGCGGAGCTTCAGCTCCTAGAGCCCCGCGTTCGCGTAGCACAAGATTCCCTTCCCCCTTCCCAGGCCATTAGCCTACATGTTCGTGAGTGCCTGGACGTGTTCACAAAGGGTACTCCCTCCACATCCTCACTTTCGCGTCCCAAGCTCCGCGTTCGCGAAGAACAAATTAACACTTAAGAAATTTGCCTTACGCGTTCTGTAATGACCCGACCGGTCATTTGGCGTTTTTGGCACTTTGATCGCTAGTTCTCGGGTATGAATTGCCCCATATGATGTATTATGACTTATGTAAATCGTTGGTTTTGGTTTTCAAGGTAATCAGAATGAATTTGGAAGAACAATTCTCAATTTGTAGCTTGAAAATTGAAAGGTCTGACCAAGTTTTGACTTGCTTGTATATGATCTCGGATTCGAATTTTTATGATTTGGTTAGTTCCGTTAGGTGATTTGGGACTTAGAAGCGTGATCGGAATGCATTTCGGATGTTCGTGGAAGGTTTATGCTTGAATAGGCGAAATTGAGATTTTGGTGTTTTTCGGTTGACAGGTGAGATTTTGATATAGGGGTCGGAATAGAATTTCGGAAGTTGCAATAGCTCTGTTGTGTCATTTGTGACGTGTGCACAAAATTTTAGATCATTCAGACGTGGTTTGGTTGGGTTTTTGATCAAAAGCGTGATTCGGAAGAATTTGGAAACTTAGGCTTGAATCCGATGTGTTTCGGTTGATCCGATGTTTTTGGAAATGTTTTGAAGATTGGTTTAAGTTCGAATAATGTTATGGGATATGGTTGTGATTTTGGTTGAGGTCCCGGGAGCCTCAGGATGGTTTCGGATGGTTATCGGGAAGCCGAACTTGGAGTTTTGCAGCAGAAAATTTGCTGCCTCTGTTGTTTCCACACCTGCAAATTTGGTTACCGCAGGTGCGATGTTGCTAGTGCGTAATGGAGACCGCAAAAGCGGTGCTGGCCGCAGAAGCGAAGACTTTGACCGCATCTGCGAGGCCGCAGGTGCGATACCTGGGTCGCAAATGCGAAATCTGAAGGAGTAAGTGGAATCCGCAGTAGCGGGTGTTTTTCCACAAAAGTGGAAGTGTAGGTGCGCTTATGCGATCGCAGGTGCGGAAGTGCTGGGCAGAATGTATAAAAATGCCCCTTCGCGATTTTCAGTCATTTTGTTCATCATTTTTGTGCGATATTGGAGCTCCAAGCTGTGATTTCAAGAGGGGATCAAATGTTTCCATAGAGGTAAGCTACTTGGGCTTTATACCTTGTTTTTATGGTGATTATTTCATTGTTTAATCATGAAAAAAATCAGTGGAAAATTTGAGGAAGAGTTGGGAAATTAGGGCTTGAAATTGGAGAGTGGATTTTGAGAATTTGAGTGACCATATGAGGTCGGATTTTGGTAAATTTGATATGTATGAACTCGTGAGAGGATGAGGAATTTCATTGATGTTAATTTTATCGAGTTCCGAGACGTGGGCCTGAAGGCCGGGTTTGAGTAATTTTGTGATTTTGATGCAAATTAGATATTTTCGAGTGGGCTTTATTCCCTTAGCATATTTTAATTGTTAAGTTCTGATTATGGCTAGATTTAGAGCATTCGGAGGTCGATTCGTTAGGTCAAAGGCATCGCGGGCTAGAGTTTGGACCGGATCGAGGTAAGTAATGATTGTAAATACTGTCCTGAGGGTTCGAAACCCCTGATTACACATCGTTGTGTTACTTTGAGGTGACGCACACGCTAGATGACGAACGTGGAGTTGTGCACCATTGGGGATTGTGACTTGGTCCGTCCCATACGACTGTTAAGTCGCGTATTTGATTTGAAATCTTATGATATTCCATGTCCTAGAGATTTATATTATATTTTGGGTTGTATGCCATGTTTGGGGCCTTGTGCCGACCTGCTGAGACCTTTAGGGGCACTTTCACTATTTTTCCTCACTCTATTTGTTTTGAAAGCATATCCTCAGTCATATTTTACCTATTTATTGTTTAAATCTGGTTTTATAACTCTATTTCTTAAAAATGTGAAAACTGTTTGGGCTGAGTTCCCTGATTTACTGATGGTCCGAGTGATTGTGAGGTTGATGACTGAGATAGACCGAGGGTCTGATTGTGAAGTTGATGAATGAGATAGGCCGAGAGTCTTATTGTGAGGTTAATGACTGAGAGAGGCCAAGGGCCTAGTTGTGAGGATTATATATTTATGGATCCGGCTGCACGCCGCAACGATATATGGATGGGGCGGCATGCTGTAGTGGTTACTATATGGTACCTATTGAGTGTGAGTGCCAAGGGTGAGCACTGATTGGTAAGAGTTGAGTCACGAATGACTGAGAGGCTTGCCCGAGGGGCTACACAGATATACATGTACATGAGTGATGCTTTGCATGAGGGGCTGGTTTATGAACTTACTGTTTTCACTCCTCTTTAAAGCAAGTTTCTATTGAACATGTTGATTTGATTATTGCTTTCGCTCATTTTTAAACTGAGCCTCTATTGAAAATGTTGAACAAACGTTTTAAATAATCTTTCATTTAAACTGAAGTTTCTAAGTTATGAAAAGGGTTGTGAAATTTCTGTTTTGCTCGAGGGGCTATATGCGAACTATGTTTTGCCCGAGGAGCCGATTGTGGTTTTCATCTCTTTTATTATAAATGGTAATGAATCCCTACTGAAACTATTGGAAGCATTTTCAAATGATTTTTTACCGAAAGCTGGGTTTAAAATGAGACGATTGACTCATATTCTGATTTGAAAGCCTGTTGTGCTTATTGAGTTTATCATAAATGTGGATTCATCATTTCCTACTGATCAGTCTTTATTTACTCTTATTACTTACTGGGTTGGAGTACTTACATTACTCCATGCACCTCGTGTGCAGATTCAGGTATTTCAGAACCCGGTAACGGGTGTTGATTTCTCAGATGCAGAGTCATCAGAGTTTGCAAGGTGGTTGCTCGACGTTCGCAGCACTGCTTCCTTCCTCTCATTTATATTACTGTATTTAGTACATTTTTAGACCCTTGTTATATTCAAACCTTGGTAGATGCTCATGACTAGTGACACCCCGATGTCGGGCTTGCGTAATTATTCTGCCTTTTTCTTTTAAATGTTCATTATGAGATTACTGGTTTATAAATGGTATAAAAACAACTTTTAATGGAAAATGGTTGATTTGGGAATTGTGTCGGCTGGACTTGTCTTCACGAGAGGCGCCATCACGACCAGGTCCGGTTTGGGAGGTCGTGACAAGTTGGTATAAGAGCCTATGTTACATAGATCTCACGAGTCATGAGCAGGTTTAGTAGAGTCTCGCAGATCGGTAAGGAGACGTCTGTACTTATCCTCGGGAGGCTGCAGAACCTTTAGGAAAAACTTCACATTCTTGAATTCTTATGGTGCGTCCTTGATTTAGCTTGAAAAGTAACTTTTGGAATTCCTTCCACACGTTCGTATTCGCGCATGAGCGCTCAGTATTAGACGTGCATCGATGGCTTGTGATTCCCTGATCGAGAGGCAAGATGTGATCTCTGTGTGTTGATGTTGGGCCAGTCTGGAGGACTCGAGGCCGGATTTTTGCCTATAGCTTGAGCACTGAGGTGTTGATTGTGTGAGCAAGTGTTTTTGAACTTATATGTTCGGTAGTGCCTTATTGGTAGAGGTAATGACTGGATAGTTACGTGATGAGTGTGATGTGACTGCGAGATGTATTCATATGATTTGGAAGCGACGAGAAGGGTCTACGGGAGTATAGAAGAACTATTAGGTGCTTGATTTTCATCTTGATTCGAGGTATAGCCCGAGTTATGGGCGTGTGAAGAATCTTTTCATATTGCCTAGTTGGGAGTGAAGTAAATTTCATGTTGCGGTATAAGTTCAGACTCAGGAGGACTAAGTGACTGCGTAATATTTATGACAGTGGAAGGTATACAGGAATGTTAGTTGGAGATAAAGCAGGAGGGTTATCCCCTGCGGAGTGTTCTGAGGTTGTGTGATCCTCATGTTGTCTGTTAGAAGATCTCATTTACAAGTGAATTATATATGTTGAAATTTAAATTTGGGCCACTTAAGAGAGTGGGCTTGACTGTTGTGAGGATGAATGCGAAATTGTAGAAGATTCAAAGTACTAGATGGTCTATGTTTTAGGAGCTTATGAAGGATTGAGTTTGAATCTCACTATGGTCTATTGGAAGCAATAGAGTATATGCATTACGAGTTATTGTGTGTGTTTTGGTCTATGGCTTTGAGCCAAGTGGGGGAGTCCGCTATTGATTGGTTGATTGCATGGTTATGTGCTATATTGGTTCCAGTTTGAGGCGTGCGGGTGAATCAGCTATGGCTTATGGAAATTGAGACTGAGGATGGCTCGAGTAAAGGAAAATTTTGACAAAGGTTATGTCATGCTTCATAGGTGTATGAGAATCACGGGATGTCTTGAGCTGTTGTTGGTAAAGGATGTTTGGTGCATAGAGCAGGAAGTTGCTTTGGTTGTATTGGGATGAGGTTGCATTCTACAGTGTCTGAAGTTCTAATGAGGCACAGGTTGTTCGGTTATTTTGATCGGGCTAATTGGGGTTCGAGTAGAGTGAGCGACTCTCAAGAATGGTTCTAATGTGTTCAAGATTTTACATATAACAATTGGGTATTTTCAAGTTGTATGCATGGCTAGGAACTGAGTTTTCATTGGAAGATATCAAGACTTGTGGTATTTTCTATATTAATTATGGGATTCTATGCATCAGCATCAGGAAGGTAAAGGTAACAGATTTAGATTCGTAAGAAGTCTCTTCAGAGTAAAGTATTTTAAAGGTGGTGCTTTGGGGAATATTTAAGAGAGTATTCAGCGGCTTATGAGTCTTAGACGGTATGGTTTTGTGCTTGGGTCTTGTGTGGTAAGTCTGGGTTGAGAAATTGTGATGTTATAGCAAGAATAAGTATCAAGTTGAAGGTAAGTCAGAAGGGAACTCGGATGGATGGGATAGCTTGGTAGTGGCCCGGATCGGTGTGGTAAGGACATGATTAGTTCTTTGGATGCTTATGAGGTAATGAGTTTATCCAGGTGTTTAGCGACAATGCTCTTGGGTTTTAGTGGCCTACGTAGCTTGGTTGAGTTAGAAGGATTCAGTTCTGACGGTTTTGTTTCGTGCGAATGGAATTTGGAAAGCTCTCGATGATTCTGCCACGGTTAGAGGTATGTATTTTACCACAGGCATGAAGAGCATGGGATGTATAGTGATTTTTTCCCAGTGGAGGACTAATAGAAAAGTTCTTGGCTAGTTGAGTATGTAGTTATGTGTGGCTCGGAATGGATATGAAGTTCTCATGTTTACCATAGGATGGTATAGTATATGCAGTGTGTTGTGCAAGACTTAGATTTGCATGTGTAAGGTCACAGATCAGTTCTGAAAGGAAGGTCACAATTCTTAGGTAGCACTGGCAGATTCAGGATTTGGAAAATGATCTTCAAATGATTAAGAAAATGGTAATGCTAATTGAGGTGATTTGACGAGGGTATATGTTTTAGAAAAAGGCAATGTGATTAAGTTAATGGTACTTCGGTAGCATTGCAGCACTTCTTGTTAGATCGGCTGCTGATATTCGAGTTTGCTTGGCGGCACAGAAGAATTTTTGAGTACCTCTCATGAGATGATTGAGTACTAGAGGTGTGATATATGTGCAAGCGGCGGAATTTGGGATCAGATATGGTAGTGTGTGTGCTTTATGGACTTGGAGACTAGAAGTTCTCATATACAGGTTAGCTCGTGGTCGTGGAAGACAAAGATGTGGGTAAGTTAATCAGATGATAGTATGTGTTATGATTCAGTCATTGTGAACCTTCTGAGGATTATTTATCGATCGTGTGTGACTAGACTTGATGTGTGGTTCATTGGTAGACATATATGGATGTGTGTTTTGTATTGGGACAGCTCTATTGACTTCGAGTTTCCAATGGTGAGGGATGTGTTGATTCGATTGTTATTGAGCTATTAGTAATCAGGGGGATCTATGAGGTATCTTTCCGTGTTGCGAGGCGTTAAGGTTTGTTGGTTATAGGCACATGTGGTGCGGTTGTATTAGGGCCTCTCAGTGGAATTCAAGCGGGAAGAGCACGGGATATAGCTCGGTGGATGGTGTATCAGTTATGTCCTTCCGAGTCGTGTGGTGTTATGTAATTGCCTCGTGGTGGTTATGATGATTGCTTTGGTTTTAGACATCATATTGCGCATGGCTGTCGATTTTGAGCATAGTGACTTAAGGTGTTTTCACGTGGACCAGTGTTTGGATGAAGTCGCGCATTAGAGCGAAGCTATGTGGAGGTATGATCCTGCTGGTTAGATTCATGTGTTTTGTTTCTATGATGGGAGACGTGTTTTCAATCTTGTGTTGTGGTGGTACTAGTGATCTTGCGGTACAGTGCTTCCATTTGAGTCATTTTCATGATTTGAGTAAGTTAGGATTGTGGCTTATTAGTGCACGGATTGCACAAGTCATGGCTTTAGTATGTATTGATGTGTCAATGGCACCAGAGTAGTTGTGTTGGATTAGATGAGATCGTCGGGATCTTTAATGACTGCAAAAGGATTCGATTCTAGCATGTTGGAAGGAAAATATCGAGGTTCGGCTCAGAAAATTGCTATGGTCTTTGCCAAAGGAGAAGTGGCTTCATGAATGGTTGATCTGAGAAATGGTTATGGCTTACTGCGTGTTTTATTTATCATTAGCAGTATATGAAAGTGTTGGAATAAGACTTTAGCTTATAAGAGGTTTCCTACCGGTATTCGGTTGTTGTGTGTTGTTGTTGTGATTAGAAGTTATCGCTACAAGTATTTGAGTTATGTGGTATATCATGTAATTGCACCTGAGGTTGCAGGTATAGGTTATTACAACTGATTCGGACTTATTCAGAGTATAGATGTGAGATTCTGATCTTGTGGATGATTTCAGAAGTGGAAATGTGGTTCCAAGGTTAATAGGCTAGGTTGTACTGTGAAATTTCAGTTACATTGTGTCATCGGACCTATACGAGATAGGGTGACGTGGGATCATGATCACGCCCAACTCTAGTCCTAAAAAGGATAAACAGTCGCTGCAAATATAATCCGGTCTAAAAGTCCGGATTCGAATCCCACGGAGAACTAATGCTTAGCTATATCTGTTTAATATCACTAAAAAGACAAGTTTGAACAATTTTCTAAATTATAAAGATTGATATTTATATTTCTAACTAATTAACTAGCAAATACTAGAAAACGGTAAAATTATCAACTAACAAGACAAAGGGTTGGAGACTAAATTAAGGAGGTCTAGAGTTATGATTTCCTCAATTGTCGGAATCCTTCTAGCTATGTTCCCTACAATTTTTCCAATGTATTCTCTACTGATCGTGAGCACTTTAGGTGTCGTAATTCTCTCTCGAGCAACTACAACAATTTACTAGACATATTCTCTCGTACTACGCTAGTTGGCTTTATCTAACCGCTCATTATGATCACGTCAAGGCTTTGTTATTTCTAAACCTACCTTTAAACCCGCTATATTTATTTCTCACATACGTTAGGAGTGACGCTGTTCAACAATCACCTAAATATGTATCCTTTCTCAAGAAACACATAATAAATAGGCGCAGTCAATTTATGGGCATTCAATCAACAACAATAAATACGTAGTTGAACAAGTAGAGAAATCCAACGGCTCAATTGTATAAAAAAATAACAAGAATTTATCCTACAAAAGGTTCTATCAAAACCCTAGATAACAATTTAGCTATTCATAATAGTATGTAAAACTACAATACTAAAAATCATAACCAACAATGAAAAATAGGAAGAGGAAGGAAAAACTCGTTGAAGAATTCCCCGCCTTGCTCTTATTGTGTTCTTGACTCCTTAGGTCGAATCCTCAGTCTCCTTAGTTTCCTTGGGTCTAATTTTTATGTCAAAAGTGTGTCCAACTCTTACAAATACCGTTTCTCCATGTATATATACCAAGTAGGGTCAGACCCAAACAGTTATACCTTCTCCTATGCGAAAAAGGACAATATTTCACGTCTGGACTGTCGCAGCAGCGGTCAACCGCGGTCAACTGCGGTATATGGCAGGTATACTATTTCTGTCGCGTCAGGTCCGCGGTCGTAGTTTCGACCGCATTTTTCACCCTATTCTATTTGGAATTTGGAAAACCGTAAAACATGAAAGTTATTGCTCTTTGGCTTATCTTTCCAACCATATATTGTGGGGCTCAAATAGAGTTATGAGCAAAAGGTTATGTGTATTTTACCAGACAATACACAATATGCCTACTCGATTCTTCGTTTTGTTGCTCTATCATCCATTGATCCCCGAATACGATCCCGGCTTAATTCCTTAGGCTTTTACTCATACTTCAAAGCTTCAAACCACTTGAATTCATTCCATAACATCTACATAGCTTGGAATCAATCCTACAAAGCATAAAACACACAATTAGTGCAAGACACTAGCGATTAAAGCTTAAACTCAATTAAAGTGCAGTAAATTTGAGTGTAATAAGCGACTAAAATACGCAATTATAGCCTATCATCAACACCCCACACTTAAACTATTGCTCATCCTCGAGCAATCAAGCTGTACTTTTTTTGTAGACACGACTTTTTTAAATAATTCTCCTAACTCATCACACCAAGAGTATTTAAAATAGACTAAGCACAAAAGCGTAACATCTTCACCTCAAGATTTGACTCACAAGTACCACACATTATTCATAACTCACCTACTTACTCTAACATAGAGGTCACTGACATTACCTTTCCTTCATGAATCAAGTGCCCTCACACAACAAAAAAGAGTAGTTCCACACAATAAAATTTAAGAATACTTGGGAACTCAAGATAGAAAAAATTCACTTGGGAACTCAAGATAGAAAAAATTCACCCACTCTCAGAATTAATATTCATATGCCACAAAAGATACCCCATAAGCTTGCCCGTAGTGTATTACTCTACTAATAAAGCTCATTCAATCTAGGATCAATTAGGACTTTATTTGGTTATAATGTAGGCTATGGGACGGGTAAGATACATTTAGATATAAGAGTGACTACACCTCCCTAAGCACTTTAATACATATACTTTAACATTCAAACACAATACTTATGTCAAACCAAAACTCCACCTTCACATCAATGTATATTGCCCCATTCTTTTTTAAGCGCACTTACATCAAGAGCCACCACTTATCAAGGAATTTTTTTTCACAACAATCCAACTACTTTTTTTTAATTCAAGTGGCTCTTACTTTTTCAAAACAGTGCACCTTTCTCCTTATTTAATTTGTTCCACTCAAAAGCCAAACCAACCACCCCCACACTTTAACCTTTACAAAGTTCATTAACAATTCAAGTGCTCATGAGAGGTTACAATGGTTCAAATAGATGGTTAATTCGAACAAATAGGTAAGGCTTGTAATGTGGTTGCCAAAGAAACAAGATTACATGCTCAAAGGGGTTAACTACGATACATAACAATTAGACGGATAAAATATACATATCTGGCTCAACAAAGAAACGCCTATATCACTTCCAAGACTGAACAAAACTACTATTTCGCTTTGCAAACACACGGGGCAAGTTCTAGGCATCAAATGCAATGCACAGAATATAACAAATCCTTACACACACATGGCACATAACTCACTCAGGATTGGTTTCATCAAGACACTCTAGTCAAAGCAGTTAAGAAAGGTTAAGATCATACAATTTAAGGTACTTATACAAGAGTCAAAAACTGAGCTTAAGCGTCACAACCAAAGTACTCACTATTCTCAAGGCATAACAAAGTCAAGAGATATTACTTCATTTCAAAACACAACACAATGGTCCTATTCCTAAAAAAACTAACTACACCCGGTTCAAATAAAACCTTTGGAAAAGAATCGTGGTTTAAAGAAAATCAAGGGGTAATTGCTACACTACCTAACAAAAGAAAATCTTTTTGTTTTTTTTTCTTTAGACTTAAATCCCTCAAGAGAATTGTCTAATAGATCCATCGTCAGGAAAAGTCTAATCCCTTTTTTTCGTTTTTTCTAAAAAAAATAAAAAAAATTATTCAATTAAACTAACACAACTAAAATAGCATAGAAAGTCACCCAGACAATCTCCTCACACCACACTTAAAATTGTGCATTGTCCCCAATACATACCATACTAATAAGAGGGTAAAAGAAACTCCCTGGTAGGCCAAAGGCCGAAGCACTAGCAGCTCATGTGGTACTCAGATTTCTCCCAAGTTTGGTCCTTCGTGCGGGTACCTCACACTTAGTTCCAACCATTTGGTTTGTTGTTGCATCCTTCCAATACCTTTGCTTTCCATGCTCCTAGAAAATAAAAAAATTGACACTACAAAAATAATACAATTAAAAAAAATTAAAAGAAAGCAATAAAGTTGGGTTGCCTCCCAACAAGCGCTTGATTTAACGTCGCGGCACAACGCAAATTACTTTTTGCCTCCACCTCGAGCTTATGAATTGAACCCCTAGTTTGGCATCAAGTTTTCGGCTATGTTCCAGGGGTGGAGGAACAAATCAAATTGGCCCAAGCAACCATTGTACTATTCTACACTTCTTAGCTTTTAGATGAGGTATGTAGTCCTAACTTTCTGGCAAGAAGAATTCCAGACTGTAGGCACCTTGTTCCTCATTCCTTGACTCCTCAATCGGCTCGGATGACTCTATTTCCATATCATCATCTAAGCCCAATGTGGAAAAATGTTTGGAGTGAGGACCAAAGCGCTCAAACACATGAACTTTAGGACTTTCAACATCCTCAACATCAGTAATACTAGAATATACAAAATTTGTATCCTCAAAGTCCTTGGCTGACTCTAGTCTCACTTCTTCAACATCGACATCCTCAAATTGTAGTTGGCTAGGTTGTTGATGTTCTATTCTGACCTCCTTAATTAACACCTCAAATTCATGCTCTTCTTGGATAATATCCCCAATATTGGCTTGTTGAGCATTAACAGCTCCAACAACTTGACTCAATTGAGCCTCCAAATTGCGAATAGTTGCCTCCTGTCTCTCTATCTGCAGTTGTTTCTCATTATTTTGTGCCAAAAGGCACTTTAACATATCCTTGATCTCCTTCAGGCCAGCATCCCCAGGTTCTTTGTTCCTGTTAACTTCACAAGAAAAGGTAGAACCATCATAATAAGGGGTTGGGGGAAGATAAGAAATATAAGCACAACAATAAAAAGTGACCATTTTTACCACCGCACACATCACACACATTCCACAAATAAGATTGAGTTGGTGCACATAACTCACTCTCAGGAACATTTTGAAAATTTTTCCACGAGTGATTTCCTTCACAATATGTATGGAGATCAATAGTAGAATTATCTACACCTAACTTCCCATAATTCCAAGATGTCATGTTTCTCAAATCAATAGCTACAAAAAAAAATACAAAAAAACAAAAAAAAAGAAAACAAAATAAAAGTTCAAACTCGAAACCTAGCAATATATATAATTATAACTACACCGTTAGTTCCCCGGCAACGGCGCCAAAATTTGATCACACCCAACTCTAGTCCTAAAAGGATAAGCAGTCGCTGCAAATATAATCCGGTCTAAAAGTCTGGAGTCGAATCCCATAGAGAACTAATGCTTAGCTATATCTGTTTAATATCACTAAAAAGACAAGTTTGAACAATTTTCTAAATTATAAAGATTGATATTTATATTTCTAACTAATTAACTAGAAAATACTAGAAAACGGTAAAATTATCAACTAACGAGACAAAGGGTTGGAGACTAAATTAAGGAGGTCTATAGTGATGATTTCCCCAATTATCGGAATCCTTCTAGCTATGTTCCCTACAATTTTTCCAATGTATTCTCTACTGATTGTGAGCACTTTAGGTGTCGTAATTCTCTCTCGAGCAACTACAATAATTTATTAGACATATTCTCTCAAACTACGCTAGTTGGCTTTATCTAACCGCTCATTATGACCACGTCAGGACTTTGTTATTTCTAAACCAACCTTTAAACCCGCTGTATTGATTTCTCACATACGTTAGGAGTGACGTTGTCCAACAATCACCTAAATATATATCCTTTCTCAAGAAACACATAATAAATAAGCACAGTCAATCGATGGTCATTCAATCAACAACAATAAACACGTAGTTGAACAAGTAGAGAAATCCAACGGCTCAATTATATAAAAACATAACAAGAATTTATCCTACAAAAGGTTCTATCAAAACCCTAGATAACAATTTAGCTATTCATAATAGTATGTAAAACTACAATACTAAAAATTATAACCAACAATGAAAAATAGGAAGAGGAAGGAAAAACTCGTTGAAGAATTCTCCGCCTTGCTCCTATTGTGTTTTTGACTCCTTAGGTCAAATCCTCAGTCTCCTTAGCCTCCTTAGGTCTAATTTTTATGACAAAAGTGTGTCCAACTCTTAAAAATACCGTTTTTCCATGTATATATACCAAGTAGGGTCGGACCCAAACAATTATACCTTCTCCTATGCGAAAAAGGATAATATTTCACGTCTGGACTGTCGCGGCCGTGGTCAACCGCGGTATATGGCAGGTATACTGTTTCTGTCCCGTCAAGTCCACGGTCGCAGTTTCGACCACATTTTTCACCCTGTTCTATTTGGAATTTGGAAAACCGTAAAATATGAAAGTTGTAGCTCTTTGAGTTATCTTTCCGACCATATATTGTGGGGATCAAATGGAGTTCTGAGCAAAAGGTTATGTGTATTTTACTAGACAGTGCATAATATGCCTACTCGATTTTTCATTTTGTTGCTCTATCATCCGTTGATCCCCGAATACGATCCCGTCTTAATTCCTTAGGCTTTTACTCAGACTTCAAAGCTCCAAATCACTTGAATTCATTCCATAATATCTACATAGCTCGGAATCAATCCTACAAAGCATAAAACACACAATTAGTGCAAGACACTAGCTATTAAAGCTCAAACTCAATTAAAGTGCAGTAAATTTGAGTGTAATAAGAGACTAAAATACATAATTATAGCCTATCATTAGATCACCCCTGGGTATATGTTCATGGTAAGGTTATTCAGCGATTGGTTGGATTTTGGAACAACTCTGGGCACGTTTGAGGACAAATGTAAGTTTAAGTGGGGGAGGATGTAACGACCCGACCGGTCGTTTTGAGTTTTTGGCATTTTGCTCGTCAGTTCTCGGGCATGAATTGCCCCGTGTGACGTATTATGACTTATGTAAATCGTTGGTTTTGGTTTTCAAGGTAATCGGAATGAATTTGGAAGAATAATTCTCAATTTGTAGCTTAAAAATTAAAAGGTTTGACCAAATTTTGACTTGCTTATATATGATCTCGGATTTGAATTTTATGATTTGATTAGCTCTATTAGGTGATTTTGGACTTAGGAGCGTGATCGGAATGCATTTCGGAGGTCCGTGGAAGGTTTAGGCTTGAATTGGCGAAATTGAGATTTTGGCGTTTTCCGGTTGATTGGTGAGATTTTGATATAGGGGTCGGAATGGAATTCCGGAAGTTGCAATAGCTCTGTTGTATCATTTGTGACGTGTGTACAAAATTTCAGATCATTCGGACGTGGTTTGGTTGGGTTTTTGATCAAAAGCGTGATTCAAAAGAATTTGGAAACTTAGGCTTGAATCTGATGTGTTTCGGTTGATCCGATGTTGTTGGTAGTGTTTTGAAGATTTGTATAAGTTCGAATAAGGTTATGGGATATGGTTGTGCTTTTGGTTGAGGTCCCGGGGGCCTCAGGATGGTTTCGGATGATTATCGAAAAGCCAAACTTGGAGTTTTGCAGCAAAACATTTGCTGCCTCTGTTGTTTCCGCACCTGCGGATTTGGTGACCGCAGGTGCGATGTCGCTAGTGCATAATGGAGACCACAAAAGCGGTGCTGGACACAGAAGCAGAGACTTTGACCGCATCTGCGAGGCCGCAGGTGCGATACCTGGGTCGCAGATGCGGAATCTGAAGGAGTAAGTGGAATCCGCAGAAGCGGGTGTTTTCCACAAAAGCGGAAGCGCAGGTGCGCTTATGGGATTGCAGGTGCGGAAGTGCTGGGCAGAATATATAAAAATATCCCTTCGCGATTTTCAGTCATTTTGTTCACCATTTTTGTGCGATTTTGGAGCTCCAAGCTGTGATTTCAAGAGGGGATCAAGTGTTTCCATAGAGGTAAGCTACTTTGGCTTTATACATTGTATATATGGTGATTATTTCATTGTTTAATCATGAAAAAAATCAGTGGAAAATTTGAGAAAGAGTTGGGAAATTAGGGCTTCAAATTGGAGAGTGGAGTTTGAGAATTTGAGTGACCATATGAGGTCGGATTTTGGTAAATTTGATATGTATGAACTCGTGAGAAGATGAGGAATTCCATTGATGTTAATTTTATCGAGTTCCAAGATTTGGGCCCGAGGGCCGGGTTTGAGCAATTTCGTGATTTTGATGCAAATTGGATATTTTCGAGTGGGCTTTGTTCCCTTAACATATTTTAATAGTTATGTTCTACTTGTGGCTAGATTTGGAGCATCCGGAGGTCGATTCGTGAGGGCAAAGGCATCGCGGGCTAGAGTTTGGACCGGATCGAGGTAAGTAATGATTGTAAATACTGTCCTAAGGGTTTGAAACCCCGGATTACACATCGTTGTGTTACTTTGAGGTGACGCACACGCTAGATGACGAGCGTGGAGTTGTTCACCATTGGGGATTGTGACTTGGTCCGTCTCGTACGACTGTTAAGTCGTGTATTTGATTTGAAATCTTATGATATTCCATGTCCTAGAGATTTATATTATATTTTGAGTTGTATGCCATGTTTGGGGCCTTGGGCCGACTTGCTGAGACCCTTAGGGGCACTTTCACTATTTTTCCTCACTCTATTTGTTTTGAAAGCATATCCTCAGTCATGTTTTACCTGTTTATTGTTTAAATCTGGTTTTATCACTCTATTTGTTAAAAATGTTTAAATTGTTTGGGCTGAGTGTTTGGGGTGAGTTTCCTGTTTTACTGATGGTCCGAATGATCGTGAGGTTGATGACTGAGATAGACCGAGAGTCTGATTGTGAGGTTAATGATTGAAAGAGGTCGAGGGCCTGGTTGTGAGGATTATATATCTATGGATCGGGCTGCACGGCGCATATATATATATATATATATATATATATATATATATATATATATATATATATATATATGGCTGTACGCCGCAGAAATATATGGATCGGGCTGCACGCCGCATCGGTTACTATATGGTACTTATTGAGTGTGAGTGCTAAGTGTTAGCGTTGATTGGTGAGAATTGAGTCACGAGTGACCGAGAGGCTTGCCCGAGGGGCTACATAGATATACATGTACATGAGTGATGCTTTACCTGAGGGGCTGGTTTATGAACTTACTGCTTTCACTCCTCTTTAAAGCGAGTTTCTATTGAACATGTTGATTTGATTACTGCTTTCACTCATCTTTAAACCGAGCCTCTATTGAAAATGTTGAACAAGCATTTTATATAATCTTTCATTTAAACTGAAGTTTCTAAGTTATGAAAAGGGTCGTGAAATTTCTGTTTTGTTCGAGGGGCTGTATGCGAACTATGTTTTACCCAAGGGGCCGATTATGGTTTTCATCTCTTTTATTATAAATGGTAATGAACCCCTACTGAAACTGTTGGAAGGCATTTTCAAATGATTTTTTACCGAAAGCTGGGTTTAATATGAGACGATTGACTCGTATTCTGATTTGAAAGCTTGTTGTGCTTATTGAGTTTATCATATAAGTGGATTCATCATTCCTACTACTCAGTCTTTATTTACTCGTATTATGTATTGGGTTGGAGTGCTCACATTACTTCCTGCACCTCGTGTGCAGATTCAGGTATTTCAAAACCTGGTAGCGGGTGTTGATTGCTCAGATGCGGAGTCATCAAAGTTAGCAAGGTGGCTGCACGACGTTCGCAGCATTGCTTCCTTTCTCTCATTTTTACTACTATATTTAGTATATTTTTATACCCTTGTTATATTCAGACCTTGGTAGATACTCATGACTAGTGACACCCCGATGTCGGGCTTGTGTAATTATTCTGCATTTTTCTTTTAAATGTTCATTATGAGATTTTTGGTTTATAAATGGTATAAAAATAACTTTTAATGGAAAATGGTTGATTTGGGAATTGTGTCGGCTGGCCTTGTCTTCATGAGATGCGCCATCATGATAGGGTACGGTTTTGGGCGTCGTGACACGTTCACGAGTGGGACCACGCGAACACGAAGCACAAAACCTCTGTGCACTAAGAGCAGCAAAAACCTGCAACTTTTTCCAAGTTCAAAACTTTTCGAAACACATCTGAAACTCACCCGAGCCCTCAGGACTCCAAACCAACCATGCGTATTAACTCAAAAACATCATATGAACTTACCCATGCGATCAAATAGCCAAAATAACCTCTTAAACAACGAATTTAGCATAAAAATTTAAGAAAAATCTCAAAACTTTCAGAGTATGAATTTTCACAACTACGGGTCCGAATCACCTCAAACGACTTCCATTTCTTACCAAATTTCACAGACTCATCTTATTTCACATATAAGATCTTTACCGCGCTCCAGAACCAGAATATGGGCCCGATGCCATCAAATTCTAAATGCATTTCATTTCCAAAACTCATAAAAATTTCCAGAAAATAATTTTCTTTAAAAATTCATTTCTTGGGCTTGAGACCTCGGAATTCGATTCCGGGCATACGCCCAAGTCCCATATTTTTTCACATAATGTCTATCCGGCTACGCGTCCGGACTGCGTACGCAAATCGAGGTGATGCTGAAAGAGGTTTTTAAGGCCTCGGAACGCAGAATTCATTTCTAAAACAAGTGATGACTTTTGGGGCCATCACATTTATCCTTATTTTCTATTTAAAAATATGCAGAAATTTAAGGTTACCAGATTTTTCAGTTATTAATTATATTTATTACTCCATTACTCTCATGAAATCTCTCTAATTTCCTTGTATTGCTTCCGTTTTCTTCTTCCTTAGTTGAATTAATACAACAGTTATGAGTATTAATGTGTGAGCCTATTTCTTCTAATTGTTGCCTACAAAGCAAACCGTAATCTTTTCCTTTGAACAAGCATTGGTTCCTCTTCTCTTTTCCTTTTAATATCCCCATTGAAATTTGATTCTCATATCTCCATTTGGACCAGATCTGAGTTTCATTATCTCCTTCACCGCACACAAAAAGAATTTGACTTTGATTAATAAAAGAAATTAAGTAGAAAGTGAGTGAGGAGTTTGAAGAGTTTGAGAGACTATTTTGATTTATCATAAATAAGGAGAAGTGCATAAGTTTTTATAGAGATCTATGTATTCACAGTGCATTCGATATATGTCCTGCTAATATATAATGCGCATACCAATGAGGAGTTTCTATATTTGGAGAGAGATAAAGATGAATGTCCTTAAACTTGGTGATATTTTTTCACCCTTTTGCCAACCAACACTCTTTTTATATGGCTTCTTCTTTTGTAATCTCTAATATGACTTTGTCTGCTTCCTTACCTAAAATGGGTTTTTAACATATTGAATTTTGAGCAGGTACCAACCGAACTCGCCTAAAGCCAACATTGTTAATTTGTTCTACTGGATATGAAAATTCTTAAAGGACTCACTTAACTATGTTATGCATTCTCTTTTTTCTACTTCTTTTTTCTTTTCTAATAATTTTATTTGGAATTAATAGGTGCAGCTCCCATAATCTTCTTTTTCCGAGTGGAATCATTTACGATAATGGACATATAACCCACAATCGTTTTTTCTACCATCTTAATTCTCAGACAAACAAAGAGCAGTAAAGAGAGAGAAACAAATAACCCGAAAGAAAAAAAAATAATTTACTCCACTTAAACACTGCTTTGGGAGTTATACTTTTTATTATTAAATTTTTTACGAATTTCTATACATAAAAATAATTTATGTTGCAAATTTTCTTATATAACACTTTTACTTAATATGTTAATTTGAATTTTAGAAATGTTATACATTTAGCATACAGAGTTTATTTATTTTGATATTTTATTTTAAATTTTTGTTGTCTTCTCTCACCTATTTTGATATGAGTGTTTAATTTTATTTTTGTATACAGAATGAGTGATTTTTTCTCAACCAAATTTGTTTGCATTATTTCTGCTTCCCATATTCAGAATAACTTGAAATATTGTAGTTCAATTACTAAGTATGTGAAAAATTAGCTCTCTGAATTTTTCATTTATGTGGACGGAGAATTAATATCACTTGGGGATCATTTGGTAGGATGTATAAGAATAGTGCGGAATAAAGTGGATTAGTAATACAAGGATTAGTAATACAGGGATTAGTAATGCATGTGTTAGTTATACCTAGGATAATACCAAATAAGTTGTATAATAAATACTTATATTAGTAATACATATGTTGAAAAAGTATACCAAATAAAGGATTAATAATACCAAAAGCTAATATATTCATTATTTTATCTAATGCATCCTACCAAATGACTCGTTAGAGTCCCTTATCTCGTTAGCCATGCAATACTGTAAGCTGAAGTATAAGGCTGCTTGACTAAACTTTTAAGAACTGGTTTGGATAAGTGTGACCAAATTGTTTGTGAAAGTGAATTTTTTTCAAAAGATGTTTATTAATAGCCTGTTTGGCCAAGCTTTTTTTGGGTCAAAAGTGTTTTTGGCCAAAAGTATTTTTGGCAAAAAATTGAGGTATTTGGCCAAACTTTTGGAAAAAAAAGTGCTTTTGAGGAGATGCAGTTTTGGAGAAGCAGAAAAAAGTAGCTTCTCTCCAAAAGCACTTTTCTAAGAAGCACTTTTGAGAAAAATACACTTAGAAGCAATTTTCAAAAACTTGGCCAAATACTAATTACTGCTCAAAATTGCTTTTCAAATTAATTAATCAAACACAAATTGCTTCTCACAAAAAGTATTTTTTTAAAAAGTACTTTTGAAAAAAACACTTCTCAAAATAAACTGATTTTAGAAGTTTGGTCAAATGGGCTATTAGTGTTTTTGTTGTGGTGCCACTGTGGTTACTTCTTATTTTTACTTTTTGCCTAAAACAAACATATATGTAATTGTCATTTGACTTTTTCAGGGAACTTGAATTGTATTCACTACACAATACTAGCTTTATGGTCAATCTTTTGAAAAAATAAATCTACTATTTGATTATTTTAATATTTCAGAATTATAAAAAGATATTTTATAGATTTAACAATAATTTTATATTTTAATTAAATTATAACAAGATCAAAATCATTAAAAAAATTACGAAACGGAAGATATTAATTGCTGAGAACTTACTTGCCTTTGGAATTTTATGTGTACCATAACTGCTATCTCAATTGTCACGGAGAGGTGGGAGAAAGAATAGGAAAAGAACGTGACTTTTGGTTGTATTTACAGAAGTGACTTTTGGATTCTAAAAAGCAAATACATAAGGGGAAAAAAGATAAAGTCCAAAAAATTGACAAAAAAGATAATTGAGTTTGTAGGGCAAATAGAGATGCCACATCATATTTATCTTTTTCTACACTTTTTTGGCTTTTTACCTCATTTTTTGGTCAAAAATCTATATATATTAAAGCAAAAAAGTTTGCATTGTGGTTAAACCAAGTGGCAAGCTACTATAAAGCCACTTGGCAATCTTGAAGAGTTTGTGGGAGATTGTCAAATAAGGAAATATCACTTAAGAACTATATATGGAATTTCATTTATTGAAATTATATTGAAATAAGAATTCTTTTTTTAAAAATAAAGTTCAACCACTATACTAATATTTTCTAACTGAAATTTTTTAATTGAAAAATAAAGAATTTTGATATCAATGGTATTTGGATTCATTTTCTAATATCGAGTGAGAAAGTTATATCCTACCGTAATCTAATGTGCAATTTTAATTTATTTTAAAAATTCAATACTTTTTAATGAGTTGAAGAATATATTTTAAGGTTTTAACTGTCACGATCCCAGTTCACCCTCCGTGAACTGTCGTGACGGCACCTAGTCTCTACGACTAGGTAAGCCTAACAAATGCGAAAAAATAACAAAAACTTGCGGAAGAAATAATTAAAAGCCAAAATAACCGAATGAACAGTATTTAAAATGCCGCTCGGCATATACAATACAACTTCTCGACAACTAAAAACATTTTTCAAAACCCGGAATCTCATGAAACCACAAGCCTTGGAATGTCTACTAGTGTCTAACTCCAGAATATCTAACAAGGAAAAAATACAAAAGGGCTAATACAATAGGGAGAGCACAAAGGGACTCCTCGGTCTGTGGACGCGACAGATATACCTCGAAGTCTCTGGATTAGTCGTCTCGCCTCAAGGGTGATAGGACTGCGTCAAAGTACCTGGATCTGCACATGAAAAAAAATGCACAGAAAGGGCATGAGTACACCACAGTGGTACTCAGTAAGTTCCAAGCTTAACCTCGGTCGGGTAGTGACGAGGAAGTTCAGGGCCCTACTGAAGTTAAATAAAATATAAAGTTCGACAGAGTAGAACAGAATAGTATAAATAAGTACAGCAGTAAAAGTAACACAAGATATAAAGGGTAACAACAACTAGTACAGAGGCAAGGTAAACACAGAAAGAAATACGGCTCAGCACCATAATAACAATCGGGGATCTCCCAGGATACCGTCCTGTAGTCCCAATATACATATCCAATGGATCTCCTAGGATTCCGTCCCGTAGTCCAACTCATAGTGTGCGGGAATTTACCGGAATCCCGTTTCGTAGTCCCAAATATAAATACCCAGTACTAGGAGAATCTACCGGGTGCAGTCCTGAAGTTCCATATAACTGTGCAGGGGGATCTACCAGAATCTCACATTCGTAGTCCCAAATAAACAGACAAGGGGGATCTACCGGAATCCCACATCCATAGTTCCAATGTAAATACACAGCAGCAATAGATAAATAATCAGCAAATGTTAATTCCATATTAAGGCAAACAAGTAATTCTAGTCTAGCATGCTGCACAGAATTCAGGTAGAGCAGTTTGAGCAAATAAAGCAATTAAATCACTTAGACATGCTTTTCTACGCTAACAACAGGCTTAAAGTGCAAATAATATAAAAAGAGAAGGAAACATACTAGTAATTACTTAATGAAAATCGATTTTTCAATAATTATCACAAGTACGCACTCGTCACCTCACGCACAAGGCATTTCAATTAACAATAATACCAAATCCTAAGGGGAAGGTCCCCCACACAAGGTTAGGCAAGCCACTTACCTCGAACCGGCTCAAAAGTCAACCCGAAACAACGTTCTTGCCACGAGTACTCGACTCCAAATGGCTCAAATCAATTCATTTCAATTGCATAACGTAAATAACATTTCATGTAACTGATTCCACAAAGAAATTCTAAGCTAATACGTGAAATTAGGTAAAATGACCAAAACGCCCCTCGGGCCCACGTCTCGGAATCGGGTGAAGTTTCTATTTCTAAAAACCTCGTACTCTCATGAGTCTATACATAGCAAGAACACTTAAATCGGAGTTCAATTGACCCCTCAAATACCTATGTTCTTAATCTCAAGCCTTAATTACCCATTTTCACCACTAATTAGGCCTTTAATCACATATAAATGAGTTATGAAGTCAAAAATGTTACCTCCAAGTGATTCCCCTTTGGTTTCCTCAAAAATCACCCTCAAAAGCTTCAATCCCATTCAAAAATGGTGGAAAAATGAAGAAGGGTCGCGGATGGGCTATTTAAATACTGCCCAGGTATTTCCTTCTTCGGGAACGCGGAAGGCCCCTCGCATTCACAAAGCACAATTTCACTTGGGCCCAGATTTCTTCATCGTGAACACGTTAACAGGGACGTGAACGCGATTCAAAACTTCCTCCTCCTAAGCAAACGCGGGAAAGCCATCGCGAACACGTAGGTATAGAACTCCCAGCTTCGCGAACATGGGAGACACTTCGCGAACGCAAAGCATAAATCCTCACCAGCCCCATGTCCTCTTCGCGAACGCGAGAAACCACTCGCGAATGCGAAGAAGGAAACCAAAACTGACTGCTGCAGCATTTTCTACAAATTTTCTAAGTTCCAAAAGTGACCCGTTGAGCATCCGAAACACATCTGAGGCCCCCGGGACCTCAACCAAACATGCCAACCAATCCTAAAACATCATTCAAACTTGTTCCAATTTTTGGAACGCTCAAAACAACATCAAAACACCAATTTAGCATCGGATTCAAGCCTAAGAACTTCAAAAACTCTCAAAATACTCTTTCGATCAAAAAGTCCATCAAACCTCGCCCGAATGACCTGAAATTTTGCACACACGTCACATTCAACACTACGAAGCTACTCCAACTTCCGGAATTCTTCTGACCCTCGGATCAAAATCTCACTATCGAACCAAAAACTTCAAAAATTCAACTTTCAGCATTTAAAGCCTAAATTATCTATGGACCTCCAAAATACCATCCGAACACGCTCCTAAACCCGAAATCACCCAACGGAGCTAACGGAACCATCAGAATTCCATTCCTAGGTCATCTTCACACTGTTCCGACTACGGTCAAGTTTCCAAAACTTAAGCTCTCATTAAGGGACTAAGTGTCCCAAAACTCTCTGAAACTCAAAACCGAACATCCCGGCAAATCAAAATAGTAGAAATAAATACGGGGAAAGCAGTTAATAGGGGATCAGGACGTTAATTCTTAAGACGACCGGCCAAATCGTCACATCATCCTACACTTAAACATTCATTCGTCCTCGAACGAGTATAGAGACATACCTGAAGTAGTGAAAAGATGAGGGTAAAAGCTGTGCATACCCTGCTCGGTCTCCCAGGTCGCTTCCTCGACCGACTGACCCCGCCACTGAACCTTTATTGATGCAATGTTCTTTGACCTCAACTTTCTAACCTACCTGTCCAATATTGCCACTAGCTCCTCAACATAAGATAGATCCTTGTCCAACTGGACTGAACTGAAATCCAACCCATACGACGGATCACCGTGATACCTCCAGAGCGTAGAAACATGAAATACCGGATGAACTCCTGCTAAGCTGGGAGGTAAGGCAAGCTTATAAGCAACCTCCCCAACACGCCTCAATATCTCAAAAGGGTCAATAAACCTCGGACTCAACTTCTCATTCTTCCCAAATCTCATAGCACCCTTCATAGGCGAAACTCGAAGCAGAACCCGCTCTCGAACCATATAGGAAACATCACGAACCTTCCGGTCGACGTAGCTCTTCTGTCTAGACTGGGCCGTACGGAGTCTATCCTGAATCACCTTAACCTTATCCAAAGCATCCTGTACCAAGACTGCACCCAATAATTTGGCCTTACCCGGCTCAAACCAACCCACCGGGGACCTACACCGCCTACCATATAAGGCCTTATACGGTGCCATCTGAATGTTGGACTAATAGCTGTTGTTGTAAGCAAACTCCGCCAATGGCAAGAAATGATCCCAAGACCCTCCAAACTCAATCACACATGCACAGAGCATATCATCAAGAATCTGAATAGTGCGCTCGGACTGTCCATCCTTCTGAGGGTGAAATGTTGTACTCAACTCCATCCGAGTACCCAAATCATGCTAAACGGCCCTCCAGAACCGTGATGTGAACTGAGTACCCCTATCGGAAATGATGGAAATTGGAATACCATGCATACGAACAAACTCTCGGATATAAATCTCCGCCAACTACTCCGAGGAATAAGTAGTACACACAGGAATGAAGTGTGCGAACTTGGTCAGCCGATCCACAATCACCCAAGTAGCATCGAACTTTCTCAAAGTCCGTGGGAGCCCAACTACAAAGTCCATGGTGATCCGCTCCCACTTCCATTCCGGAATCTCTATCTGCTGAAGCAACTCACTGGTCTCTGGTGCTCATACTTCACCTGCTGACAGTTGAGGTACCGAGCTACAAATCCAACTATGTCTTTCTTCATCCGCCTCCACCAATAGTGCTGTCTCAAATCCTGATACATCTTCGCGACACCCGGATAAATGGAATACCGCGAACTATGGGCCTCCTCCAGAATCAACTCCCGAAGCCCATCAATATTGGGTACACAAATCCGACCCTACATCCTCAATACCCCATCATCACCAATAGTCACATTCCTGGTATCACCGTGCTGAACCTTGTCCTTGAGGACAAGCAGATGAGGGTCATGATATTGACGCTCGCTGATACAATTAAATAAAGAAGACCGAGAAACCACGCAAGCTAGAACCCGACTGGGCTCCGAAAGATCTAATCTCACAAACTGGCTAGCTAAGACCTGAACATCCATCGCTATAGGCTTCTCTGATGCTAGTAAATAAGCCAAACTCTCTGCCCAGCGACTCAAGGCATCGACTACCATATTGGCCTTGCCTGGGTGATACAAAAATAGTGATATCATAGTCCTTCAGCAACTCTAACCACCTTTTCTGGCACAAATTTAGGTCATTTTACTTAAACATGTGTTGCAAGCTCCGATGATCGGTATAAATCTTATAAGGCACACCGTACAAATAATGATGCCAGATCTTTAGGGCGTGAACAATGGCAGCTAACTCAAGGTCGGGGATAGGGTAATTCTTCTCATGTACCTTCAACTGTCTGGACGCGTAGGCCATCACTCTACCATCCTATATCGACACTGCTCCAAGGCCAATCCTCGAGGCATCACAATAGATAGTGTAAGACCCCGAACCTATAGGCAATATAAATTGGGGTTGTAGTCAAAGCTGTCTTGAGCTTCTGAAATCTCGCCTCACAATCTTCCGTCCACTAGAATGGAATACCCTTCTGGGTCAGTCTGGTCATAGGGGCTGTAATCGCTGAAAATCCCTCAACAAAACAATGGTAATAACCCGCCAAGCCAAGGAAACTACGGATCTCTGTAGTTGAGGATGGTCTGGTCCAACTCTACACGACCTCTACTTCCTTTGGATCCACCTGAATACCCTCACTCGACACCACGTGGCCTAAGAATGCCACAGAATCCAACCAAAACTCATATTTCGAGAACTTAGCATATAACTTCTTTTCTCTCAAGGTCTGAAGCACTGTCCTCAGGTGTTGCTCATGATCTTCCCGACTCTGGGAATACACCAGAATATCATCAATAAAGACAATGACGAACGAGTCAAAATACGGCCGAAACACACTATGCATCAAATGCATAAAGGTTGTTGGGCATTGGTCAGCCCAAATGACATAACAAGGAACTCACAATGATCATATCGAGTCCTGAAAGCAGTCTTCAGGATATCTGGCTCCCGAATCTTCAACTGATGGTAACCTAAGCGCAAGTCAATCTTAGAAAACACCCGTGCACCTTGAAGCTGGTCAAACAGATCATCAATACGGGGCAAAGGATAACGGTTCTTCACTGTAACTTTATTCAACTGGCAATAAACAATACACATACGCATAGAAATATCATTTTTCTTCACAAACAAGACATGAGCATCCCAATGTGATACACTGGGTTGGATAAAACCCTTATCAAGCAATTCCTGTAACCGATCCTTCAACTCAGAAAGAGCCATACGATACGGAGAAATAGAAATGGGCTGAGTGCCCGGCAATAAATCAATGCCAAAATCAATATCTCTATCAGGCGGCATGCCCGGAAGACCAGCTGGAAACACATCGGGAAAATCTCGTACTATTGGGACTGAATCAACTGAAGGGGTATCAATACTGACATCTCTCACATAAGCTAGATATGCGTCACACCCCTTCTTAACATACACCGAGCCTTAAGGAAAGAAATAACTCTACTGGGAGTGTGATCTAAAGTACCCCTCCACTCAACACGCAGTACACCTGACATAGCTAGCCTCACGGTATTGGCGTGACAATCAAGAATAGCATAATGGGGCAACAACCAGTCCATGCCCAAGATAATATCAAAATCTACCATGCTGAGCAACAATAAATCGGCTCTGGTCTCAAAACCACTAAGAGCAACCAAACACGACCGATAAATGCGGTCCACCACAAGAGAATCTCCCACAGGAGTAGAAACATAAACATGGGAACTCAAAGAATCCCGAGGTACACCCAAATACGGAGCAAAATAAGAAGGCACATAAGAGTAAGTGGAGCCTGGATCGAATAGAACCGATGCATTTCTATGACAAACCAGTATAATACCTGTGATGACTAAATCAGAGGCAACAGCCTTGGTATGGGCAGAAAGGGCATAGTATCTGGCCTAGCCTCCCCCTCTAGGGCGACCTCTACCTCCCCAACCCCCACCTCTAGCTGGTTGAGCAGGTGGGGTAGCAACTGGAGCTGTAACCATAGCCTGAGAACTCTGTGGGGCACCCTGTGGCTGAGAAGTCTGCGGAGGTACACCCCTCCCAAGTCTGGGGCAATCCCTCACCATATGGCGTATGTCACCACACTCAAAACAAGCTCTGGGAGGACGTGACGATTATGACTGGCTCGGGCCAGGTCTGCTAGACTGACCTCTGAAAGCAGCCCACGCAGGAAGCACGCTAGAAACCGGAGGTGCATAATAAGGCTCCTGAGGCCTAGGAGGGACTGGAATACCACTGACTGCTGGAAGAGCTGAATGAACAGGGTAACTCATATAACCCCTACCATGACGACCTGCAGCTGGGGCACGAGCACCAGAATAATGGCCCGACTCTCGAGACCTCTTGGTATCCCTCTCCTCTCTCTCCCTAGCATGCATACCCTCAATCTTAATAGAAATTCTCACCACCTGCTGATAAGAAATATCCATCTCCAACTCACGAGCCATGCTAGACTTGATGTTGGGAATAAGCCCCTCAATAAACCGGCAAACCCTCTCGCGAACAGTAGAAACTAAGGCTGGTGCATGTCTAGCCAAACTAGTGTAACAGACAGCATACTCTGAGACAGTCATAGCACCCTGGCGCAAATGCACAAACTCTACGCGCCATGCGTCCCTAAGGCTCTGAGGAACATACTCTCTCAGGAACAGATCTGAAAATTGAGTCCAAGTCAGTGAAGCAGCCTCATCCGGACTGTCTAACTCGTAGGTGTGCCACCACTCATAGGCAGCTCCTCGAAGCTAGAAAGTAGTGAAGGAAACCCCGTTTGACCTAATATAACTATGGTACGGAGAATGCGGTAACACGCGTCTAGAAATCCCAGAGCATCATCCGATGATAGACCACTGAATACAGAAGGCTTGTACTTCTTGAACCTCTCAAGCCTCAGCTGCTCATCCTCGGAACCGCTGCCCTGTCCTCGGGCTGATCTCAGATTACAGGTTGTACAAGAATAATCTTAGGGACCTGCTCAACATGCACTCGCTGCTCAAGAGTGCGGGCGGCGGGAGTCTGTTCTCCTCCCCCAGCCTGAGATGTAGATGTAGCAAGGGGAAGCAACCCTCCCTAAGCCAAAGTGGTGTACATGCTCATGAACGGTGCTAGAGTCTCTTGAAGTGCGGGAGTAGTAGTAGCAATAGGCATATCAGGTGTTTGGACTCCGGCTGGAACTACCGGTGGTACCTCGGTGGCAGCTCATGCGGGTGCTCTAGCTGCACCACGTGCGCATCCTCGGCCTCTACCCCGGCCCTAGCCTCTAATGGCTGCAGTAGGGGGCGTGGGTGCCTGATCGTCTCGGGTAGCATGTGTCCTCACCATCTGTGAGAGAATAGAAGACAGAAGTTTTGAGTTGTGATATCAAAAATCTCGCACGACAAGGAAATCAAATGAAGTGGAATTTTCCTAACAATTACATAGCCTCTCGCAGATAAGTACAGACGTCTCCGTACCGATCCGCAAGACTCAAATAAACCGGCTTGTGATTCATGACTCCTATGAACCTAGAGCTCTTATATCAACTTGGGCCAAAAGTGTTTTTTTGGCCAAAAGTACTTTTGACCAAAAATTGAGGTGTTTGGCCAAGCTTTTGGAAGAAAATAAAGTGCTTTTGAGAAGAAGCAGTTTTGGAGAAGCAGAAAAAAGTAGCTTCTCTCCAAAAGCGCTTTTCTGATAAGCACTTTTGAGAAAATACACTTAGAAGCAGCTTTCAAAAGCTTGGCCAAATACTATTTACTGCTCAAAAGTGCTTTTCAAATTAATTAACCAAACACAAACTGCTTCTCACAAAAAGTATTTTTTAGAAAAGTACTTTTGAGAAAAACATTTCTCAAAATAAACTGATTTTAGAAGCTTGGCCAAACGGGTTATTAGTTTTTTTGTTGTGGTGCCACCGTGGTTACTTCTTATTTTTACTTTTTGCCTAAAACAAACATATATGTGATTGTCATTTGACTTTTTCAGGGAACTTGAATTGTACACACTACACGATACAAGCTTTTTGGTCAATCTTTTGAAAAAATAAATCTACTATTTGATTATTTTAATATTTCAGAATTATAAAAAGATATTTTATAGATTTAACAATAATTTTATATTTTAATTAAATTATAACAAGATCAAAATCATTAAAAAAAATTACGAAACGGAAGATATTAATTGCTTAGAACTTACTTGCCTTTGGAATTTTATGTGTACCATAACTGCTGTCTGAATTGTCACGGAGAGGTGGGAGAAAGAATACGAAAAGAACGTGACTTTTGGTTGTATTTACAGAAGTGACTTTTGGATTCTAAAAAGCAAATACATAAGGGGAAAAAAGATAAAATTGTTACGATGAATATCACATTATGGTGGATGTCTACTCTTCTTCCATGATCTTTAGCTAAAATGCTTAATGACATAATTTGTATGTTCAATGACATATTCCATGACATATTTTCTTCACTTTTTATGCCTATATAAAGGTCTTGTAATAGATAGGAAAAATACACAATTGAAGAAGAAATAAGAATCTCTCTTCCTCTCTTTCTCTCTATATCTCTTAGTTTGTTTTTGCTTGTTCTATATTGTTATTTTGGGTTATATTTCATAACACGTTATCAGCACGAAGCTCTAATTTTATTCTTAACTCCAGCTAAGTTGAGCCATATTTTATTGAGGTATGTATCATTATAATCATTTTATTTATGGCAGTACATATATCATATGCTTAATTCTTACAACCTAAATTTTTCTTTGCAATTTTTGATAATTTACATCATTCATGTTGTTGTTCCCTTTTTCATATTTTTGTTTATCATGTTGTTTTTCACACCTGACACAATACCATTAAAAAAAATGTATGCATATGTATGTAGTGTATACATTATCTAGTCACTGCAACTAATAAAACGTTAAATTCTATATATATATATATATATATCAATAATATATAGTGAAATGAAATAATATATAGTTTCTATTTTATGGCATGAATAAAATGAAATAGTAGATTGCTAACATGATATAGCTTTATTTTCATTTGTTTTACCTTAATCGATTTGTTTCATTAATTGTTTATTATTATAATTATTTCTCTAACTTATTCATCTTTTATGATAGTTTTCACTATGTCAAATTTATCAAAACTTGAATTTGTGGCACTTGACATCACCGGAAAGAACTATTTATCATGGGTCCTTGATGCTGAAATTCACCTCGACGCTAAAGGTCTTGGAAATACGATTATACAAGGAAATGAAGCATCAAATCAGGATAAAGCGAAAGCCATGATTTTCCTTCGCCATCATTTACATGAAGGGTTAAAAACTGAATATTTAACAGTAAAAGATCCACTTGAATTATGGATTAATTTGAAGGATCGATATGACCACCTAAAACTTACGGTATTACCAAAAGCTCGGTATGAGTGGATACATTTAAGGTTGCAAGACTTTAAAACTGTAAGTGAGTATAATTCTGCTATCTTTAAAGTAAGTTCTCTATTAAAATTATGTGGAGACACTATCACAGATGAGGACTTATTGGAAAAAACATTTTCTACTTTTCACGCTTCAAATGTGGTGCTACAACAACAATACCGTGAAAAAGGTTTTAAGAAATATTCTGAGTTAATCACATGCCTACTTGTGGCTGAGCAGAATAATACTCTATTAATGAAAAATCATGAAGCCCGTCCTACTGGGTCAGCTCCATTTCCGGAAGTGAATGCTATAGCAACATATGATAAGTTTGAAAGAAAACAAAATAATTACCGTGGTCGTGGACATGGTCGTAAACGTGGACGTGGCAGGGGGCGAAACAATTATCGTCATTATGGTGGAAATAAATTGGAGAACAATAAGGGTTCTCAAATTAATCATTCAAAAGGTAAAGCTAGTATGTGTCACCGATGTGGTATGAGAGGTCATTGGGCGCGCATTTGTCGTACGCCAGAACATTTTGTCAAACTTTATCAAGCCTCCCTCAAGAAAAAAGAAAATAATGTGGAGGCACACTTGACCTTTCAAAATAATAATGATGAAGCAGGTCCCTCAAATAAATATGATTCTAAGGCACATCCTGCATATAAAGATGATGATTTTGAAGGCCTAACAAATATTACTCATTTAGAAGTTGGAGACTTCTTTGAGGATATTGACTGAAGAATGAATCATCTTACTGGGGAATGAAGTTATAAAAGTTGTTATGTTTATGTTTGCAACTAGTTTATTTTTTCTTGAGTGTATTTTCCTAATGCATCATGTATTGCTAGTTTCTATATTTCTAATGTATTTCTTAATGTTTTTTTTGCTTGTCTTTCATATTTCTTATGATGTATTATTTGTCTTTTTTATGAAGAATATGAAAATTCCCCAGTCTTCAGTTGGACTCAAGATTAATAAAGATGATATATGTCTTCTGGATAGTGCTACAACACACACTATTTTAAAAGATAAGAGATATTTCTCTTATTTGGTAATGAAAGAAGCGAATGTTAATACAATATCCGGTAGTACAAGATTAATTGAAGGTTCTGGAAGAGCCAATTTATTACTACCAGGAGGAACAAATTTGGCTATTGATGAAGCACTATATTGTAGTAAATCTCAAAGAAACTTATTAAGTTTCAAAGATATTCGCCAAAATGGCTATCATATTGAGACTACAAATGATGAAAAGATTGAATATCTTTATATTACTACAATAACGTCCGGTAAGAAATATGTGCTTGAAATGTTACCCGCTTTTTCCTCCGGCTTATACTACACAAGTATTAGCAGGATTGAAACACATGCCGTAGTAAACAAGAAGTTTACTAATCAAGATAATTTTATTATTTGGCATGACCGGTTGGGCCATCCTGGTTCTAATATGATGCGTAAAATAATTGAGAATTCACATGGACATGCAATGAAGAATCAGAAAATTCTTCAATTTAAGGAATTCTCTTGTGCTGCATGTTCTCAAGGAAAATGAATTATTAGACCATCAACTATTAAAGTTAGGATGGAATCCCCTGCATTTCTGGAACGTATACAAGGTGATATATGTGGGCCCATTCACCCTCCATGTGGACCATTCAAATATTATATGGTTTTGATAGATGCATCTACAAGATGGTCACATGTGTGCTTACTATCAACTCGCAATATGGCATTTGCGAGATTGTTGGCTCAAATAATAAAGCTAAGAGCACAGTTTCCAGATTATGCAATTAAGACAATCCGTCTTGATAATGCTGGTGAGTTTACATCCCAAGCCTTTAATGATTATTGTATTTCAACTGGGATAACCATTGAGCATCCGGTTGCTCATGTTCATACACAAAATGGTCTAGCAGAATCATTGATCAAACACCTCCAATTAATTGCTAGACCAATGCTTATGAGAACAAAACTTCCCATTTCAGTATGGGGTCATGCTATTTTGCACGCAGCATCACTTGTGCGGATAAGGCCTACAAGTTATCATAAAGTCTCCCCGTTGCAATTGGCTTTTGGTCAGGAGCCAAATATTTCCCATCTTAGGATCTTTGGTTGTGCGATATATGTTCCAATTGCTCCACCACAACGCATAAAGATGGGTCCTCAAAGAAGGTTGGGAATATATGTTGGATATGAATCTCCTTCAATTATAAAATATCTAGAGCCGATGACTAGAGATTTATTTACGGCAAGATTTTCTGATTGTCATTTTGATGAATCAGTATATCCAACATTAGGGGGAGAAAATAAGCAGCTGAAAAAGAATATAGATTGGAATGCATTATTACTGTCTCATTTAGATACTCGAACAAATCAATGTGAACAAGAGGTTCAAAAGATTATTCATTTGCAAAATATTGCAAATCAATTGCCAGATGTATTCACTGACCTACCAAGGGTGACCAAGTCACATATTCCAGCTGCTAATGAACCAATTCGAGTTGATATCCCGGCAGGACAATTAATTAAAGCAAATGAGTCTAAGCCATGCTTGAAACGTGGTAGACCAATCGGTTCTAAAGATAAAAATCCTCGAAGAAGAAAAGGAGCAAATGATCAAAGTGAACATAACACGGAGGTAGTGGCTCAAGAAGAGCCCCAAGACGTAACAAATGATAAGACCTTAGGGGAGGTCCAGGTACCTGAAAATAATGAAAATGAAGAGATATCAATAAGTTACGTCTCAACCGGGAAAAGATGGAACCGAAATAATGTTGTTATCGATAACATTTTTGCTTATAATGTTGCTGTTGAAATAATGCAACAAGATGAGGATCTTGAACCAAAATCTGTCAATGAATGTAGACAGAGAAATGATTGGCCAAAATGGAAAGACGCTATCCAGGCAGAGTTAACTTCACTTGGAAAACGTGAAGTCTTCGGACCCATAGTTCGAACACCTGAAGGCATAAAGCCAGTAGGGTATAAATGGGTTTTTGTGCGGAAACGAAATGATAAAAATGAAGTCGTTAGATATAAAGCACGACTTGTGGCACAAGGGTTTTCCCAAAGGCCTGGAATTGATTATATGGAGACATATTCTCCTGTAGTGGATGCTATCACCTTCAGGTATCTCATAAATATGGCAGTGCAAGAAAAACTTGATATGCATCTAATGGATGTTGTTACAGCCTATTTGTATGGATCATTAGACAACGAAATTTTTATGAAAGTACCTGAGGGATTTAAAGTGCCAGAAGCATATAAAAGTTTTCGAGAAACTTGTTCAATAAAGCTTCAGAAATCTTTATACGGATTGAAACAATCAGGTCGTATGTGGTACAATCGCCTGAGTGAATACCTGTTGAAAGAAGGGTACAAGAATGATCCAATTTGTCCTTGTGTCTTTATAAAAAGGTCTGGATCTGAATTTGTTATAATCGCTGTGTATGTTGATGATTTAAATATCATTGGAACTCCTGAGGAGCTTCCAAAAACAGTAGACTGTTTGAAGAAAGAATTTGAAATGAAAGATCTTGGAAAGACAAAATTTTGTCTTGGTCTACAAATTGAGTATATGAAAGATGGAATATTTGTCCATCAATCAACATATACCGAAAAGATTTTAAAGCGATTCTATATGGATAAAGCACATCCATTGAGTACCCCAATGGTTGTGAGATCACTTGATATAAAGAAAGATCCATTCCGACCTCATGAAAATGATGAAGAGCTTCTTGGTGCCGAAGTACCATATCTTAGTGCAATTGGGGCATTAATGTATCTTGCCAATAATTCCCGACCAGATATAGCTTTCTCAGTAAGTTTATTGGCAAGATTTAGTACTTCGCCAACACAAAGACACTGGAATGGTATTAAACATATATTCAGATACCTCCAAGGGACCATTGATATGGGTTTATTTTATTCAAACGAATCCAAGCCATCATTGATTGGTTATGCAGATGCAGGATATTTGTCTGATCCACACAAAGGTCGATCTCAGACAGGCTATTTATTTACAAGTGGAGGTACAGCCATATCATGGCGTTCGACAAAACAAACTATGGTTGCTACTTCTTCAAATCATGCAGAGATAATAGCCATTCACGAAGCAAGTCGAGAATGCGTTTGGTTAAGATCTATAACTCAACACATTCAGCAAACATGTGGTTTTTCTTCGAAAGAGAATATTCCAACAATATTGTATGAAGACAATGCTGCATGCATAGCTCAATTGAAAGGAGGATATATCAAAGGAGATAGAACAAAACACATTTCACCAAAATTCTTTTTCACTCATGATCTTCAGAAGAATGGTGAAATAGATGTACAACAAGTTCGTTCAAGTGATAATTTGGCTGATCTGTTCACTAAGGCATTACCAACCTCAATATTTGAAAAGCTGATATATAAGATTGGAATGCGTCGTCTTCGAGACATTAAGTGATTTTTCATCAGGGGGAGTAACTATACGCTGCACTCTTTTCCTTAGCCAAAGTTTTGTCCCACTGGGTTTTCCTGGTAAGGTTTTTAATGAGGCAGCAAGCAATGCATATCATAAATAATTATGTACATCCCAATATTTTTTTAGAGAGTTTTTAACAAGGCACATTATCTATGGACATCCAAGGGGGAGTGTTATGATGAATATCACATTATGGTGGATGTCTACTCTTCTTCCATGATCTTTAGCTAAAATGCTTAATGACATATTCAATGACATAATTTGTATGTTCAATGACATATTCCATGACATATTTTCTTCACTTTTTATGCCTATATAAAGGCCTTGTAATAGATAGGAAAAATACACAATTGAAGAAGAAATAAGAATCTCTCTTCCTCTCTTTCTCTCTATATCTCTTAGTTTGTTTTTGCTTGTTCTATATTGTTATTTTGGGTTATATTTCATAACAAAAATCCAAAAAATTGACAAAAAAAATAATTGAGTTTGTAGGGCAAATAAGGATGCCACGTCATATTTATCTTTTTCTACACTTTTTTGGCTTTTTAGCTCATTTTATTGGTCAAAAATTTATATCTATATATATATTTATTAAACCAAAAAAGTTTGCATTGTGGTTAAGTCAAGTGGCAAGTTACTATAAAGTCACTTGACAATCTTAAAGAAATTGTGGGAGATTGTCAAATAAGAAAATATCACTTAAGAACTATATATGGAATTCCATTTATTGAAATTACATTGAAATAAGAATTCTTTTTTTTAAAATAAAGTTCAATCACTATACTAATATTTTCTTTCCTTGTTAGATATTCTGGAGTTAGACACTGAGACATTCCAAGGCTTGTGGTTTCATGAGATTCTGGGTTTTGGGAAATGTTGTTAGTTTTCGAGAAGTTATATTGTATATTCTGAGCGGCATTTTAAATACTGTTTCATTCGGTTATTTTGGCTTTTAATTATTTCTTTCGCAAGTTTTTGTTATTTTTCGCATTTGTTACTGAGGTTAATAAAATATAAAGTTCGATAGTGTAAAACAGAATAGTATAAATAAGTACAGCAGTAAAAGTACCACAAGATATAAAGGGCAACAACAACCAGTACAGAGGCAAGGTAAACACAGAAAGAAATACGGCTTAGTACCACAATAACAATCGGGGATCTCCTAGGATACTACCCTGTAGTCCCAAATATATATATCCAATGGATCTCCCGGGATCCCGTCCCGTAGTCCAACTCATAGTGCGCGGGGATCTACCGAAATCCCATTCCGTAGTCCCAAATATAAATACCTAGTACTAAGGGAATCTACTGGGTGAAGTCCTGTAGTTCCATATAACTGTGCAGGGGGGTCTACCGGAATCCCACATCTGTAGTCCCAATGTAAATACACAGCAGAAACAGGAAAATATTCAGTTGTGATGACCCAAAAGGTCATCACTTACTTTAAATAAAATTCTGCGTTATGAGGCCTTGAAAACCTCACTTATAAGTCACCTAGATTTGCGTGCGCAGTCCGGACGCGTAGCCTGAAAGCTTAAATATGAAACCCTGTGAAAAATGCTAAGTTTTTATGTTAAAATGAATAAATTTGACTTCGATCAATATTTTGAGTAAACGGACCCGGATCCGTGATTCAACGGTCCCGGAGGATCCGTAGGAAAATATGGGACTTGAGCGTATGCCCGGAATCGAATTCAGTGGTCCCAAGACCGAGAAATAAATTTTTAAGTGAAATTATTTTCAGAAATTGTTTAAGGAAACTTGAAATGAAAACTGATTAGAAAGCAAAGGAATCGGGCTCGTATTTTGGTTCAAGCGCCCGATACATGTCTTATATATGACTTGAGTCATTCCTGTGAAATTTGGTTAAAAGCGGACGTCGTTTGACGCTATCCGGACCTTAATTGAGAAATTTGATGTCTTAAAGAGTTTTGAGAAATTTTATTGATCTCGAGGTTTAATTCGATGCTCGTGATATTATTTTGGTAATTTAATTACACGAATATATCCGCAGGATGTTTTTGAGGTTGTGTGTATACTTGGGTTGGAGTTTTGAGGGCTTGGGTGAATTTCGAGTAAGTTCTGGGATGCCTTAGGCTTAGAAAGTCAGATGTTGCAGGTTCAGGAAGTTGTAGGTCTCTGAACCCTCTAGTGCAGTCCGCAAGAAATCGCGTGCGACCGCGGAGGGGCCAGCGCGGCCGCGGTCGCCTTTGTGCGGAGCGCGGTGGAGGTTGTGCTTCCGCAATCGCCTTTGTGTGGTCCGCAAAGGGTGCTGAACTGCAGGTCTTCAGAGAGGCCTATACGGTCGCTGTCCATTTGATCCGGTCCACATAGGGGGTCTAAGAGGGGTATAAATAAACGGGAATTTATGTTATTTTTCACTTTTCAAAACCCCAAAAACATATGAGGCGATTTTTCAAACAACCTTTCTTCTCTAAAACATTGGTAAGTGATTTCTAACTCATTTTCTTCACTCTTTAACATTTTTTAACATGATTTCATCTTCAAATCAAAGATTTTCATAAGGAAATTGGGTGTTTTGGGTAGAACCTAGGTTTTTCTAAAATTGGGGATTTTGACCTCAATTTGAGGTCCGATTTCAAAACAAATTATATATTTGGATTCGTGGGGGAATAGGTAATCGGGTTTTGGTCCGAACCTCGGGTTTCGACCACGTGGGTCCGGGGGTAATTTTGACTTTTTGGGTAAAAGTTTGGAAAAACTCATTTTCATGCATTGGGGTTGATTCATTTAGCACTTATTGATGTAATTAAGTAACTTGTGACTAGATTCGAGCGGATTGGTGGTGGAATCGAGGGTAAAGCTATAATTGAGACTTGAGTGGTGTTCAAGGCATCGAGGTAAATGTTTGGTCTAACCTTAACTTGAGAGATTAGGAGTTGAGTCATATTTTCTACTTGCTTCTTGTTGAGTACGACGTATAGGCATGGTGACGAGTATCTATACGTTGGCATCAAATATGACCGTGAGTCTTAAATTGAAAGTTGTTATGTTCTTAAATGACACTTGGGTGTTTTACTTAATGATCTTCTATGATTGAGCATTTTCTAATTTAACTAAGTACAAGTTAAGTTGAGATTGTTATAGCTGATTCTCCCTTGCCGGGATGACTATTTCAATATTGTTGTTCCCTTGCCGGAAAAATTGTTACAATGTTGTGTTCCCTTGCCGGGAAGGTATTATATTGATTATTTTCCCTTGTTGGGATTCCTTGAAAGGATATTATGAAATGGGAGCGGGTGGTACGCCTATCACAAGATATTATGAAATGGGAGCGGGTGGTACGCCTACCATAAGATATTATGAAATGGGAGCGGGTGGTACGCCTACCACAAGATATGAGAAATGGGATCGGGTTGCACGCTTGCAACAAGATGGAAACTGAAAGTGAAAGTTGTCTTTACTTTTCTTTATCTGTGCTAGAAGTTATATTGTTAGCATCCTTATTTATTCCTTGCTATTTTGCTTTATCAGCTATCCCCAAGACATGTTCCCCTTCCCCAGCTTTAATTGCTTATTATCTGTTTACTTTTCCGCCATATATTATATAACTGCACAGGTTTATCTGGAGTCTGGTCCTAGCCTCGTCACTACTTCGCCGGGGTTAAGCCAGGCACTTACAAGCACATGAGGTTGGTTGTGCTGATACTACACTCTGCACTGTGTGCAGATCCCGGAGCAGCTTTCGGACAGTAGTTGGAGGGCTTCCTTCATTCCATCCGGAGACCTAAGGTAGACCTGCAGACGTTCGCGGGCCCTGATGTCCTCTATCTCTATTTCCTGTTTCCTTTATCTCTTGCTCAGGAACAGTGCTATGTATTTTCTTCAGACTTTGTATGTAGTGACTCTTAGACAGTCTGTGGTACTGTGACACTAGATTTTGGGGTATTGGAGTTTTAAAGTGGTAATAGACGTAGCTCTAAGCTTTATAAATGTTGACTTCCGCCTATTTCCTAACTTCTGCTTTTTTTATATTGTCGCCCTATATTTGCTTTAAAAGAAGTAATATGAACAAGGAAGTAGATAGTTAAGTGTTGGCTTGCCTAGCTCACATTAGTAGGCACCAACACGACTCTCGAGGGTGGAAATTCCGGGTCGTGACATCAGCAAATGTCAATTCCATATTAAGGCAAACAAGTAATTCTAGTCTAGCATGTTGCACAGAATTCAGGTAGAGCAGTTTGAGCAAATAAAGCAATTAAATCACTTAGACATGCTTTCCTACGCTAACAACAGGCTTAAAGTGCAAATAATATAAAAAGAGAAGGAAACATACTAGTAATTACTTAATGAAAATCGGATTTTCAACAGTTAGCCCAAGTACGCACTCGTCACCTCACGTACAAGGCATTTCAATTAACAATAATACTAAATCCTAAGGGGAAGGTCCCCCACACAAGATTAGGCAAGCCACTTACCTCGAACCGGCTCAAAAGTCAACCCGAAACCATGTTTTTGCCACGAGTACTCGACTTCAAATGGCCCAAATCTATTCAATTCAATTGCATAATGTAAATAACACTTCAAGTAACTGATTCCACCAAGAAATTCTAAGCTAATATGCGAAATTATGTAAAATAACCAAAACGCCCCTCGAGCCCACGTCTCGGAATCAGGTGAAATTTACGTTTCTAGAAACCTCGTACTCTCACGAGTCTATAGATAGCAAGAACACTAAAATCGGAGTTCAATTGGCCCCTCAAATACCCATGTTAAGGTCTCTTAATCTCAAGCCCTAATTACCCATTTTTCCCAAATTTTTCACCACTAATTAGGTCTTTAATCACATCTAAATGAGTTATGAAGTCAAAAATGTTACCTCCAAGTGATTCCCCTTTGGTTTCCTCAAAGATCACCCTCAAAAGCTTCAATCCCGTTCAAAAATGGTGGAAAAATGAAAAAGGGCCGCGGATGGACTATTTAAATACTGCCCAGGTATTTCCTTCTTCGTGAACGCAGAAGGCCCCTCGCGTTCGCGAAACACAATTTCACTTGGGCCTAGATTTCTTCATCGCGAACGCGATGACAGGGACGCCAACGCTATTCAAAACTTCCCCCTCCTACGCGAACGCAGGAAAGCCATCGCGAACGCTTAGGTATAGAACTCCCAGCTTCGCGAACGTGGGAGACACTTCGCGAACTTGAAGCATAAATTTCTCACCAGCCTCTGCTCCTCTTCACGAACGCGAGACCCCACTCGTGAACTTGAAGAAGGAAACCAGAAGTGACTACTGCAACATTTTCTGCAAATTTTCTAAGTTCCAAAAGTGACCCGTTGAGCATCCGAAACACACCCAAGGCCCCCGGGACCTCAACCAAACATGCAAACCAATCCTAAAACATCATTCAAACTTGTTCCAATCTTCAGAATGCTCAAAACAACATCAGAACACCAATTTAGCATCGGATTCAAGCCTAAGAACTTTAAAAACTCTCAAAATACGCTTTCGATCAAAAAGTATATCAAACCTCGTCCGAATGACCTGAAATTTTGCACACACGTCACATTAAATACTACGGAGCTACTCCTACCGCGGAATTCCATTCCGACCCTCGGATCAAAATCTCACTATCGAACCGGAAATTTCAAAAATTCAACTTTCGGCATTTCATGCCTAAATTAGCTACGGACTTCCAAAATACCAACTGAATACGCTCCTAAACCCGAAATCACCCAACGGAGCTAACGGAACCATCGGAATTCCATTCTGAGGCCGTCTTCACACTGTTCCAACTACGGTCAAATTTCCAAAACTTAAGCTCTTATTAAGGGACTAAGTGTCCCAAAACTCTCTGAAACTCAAAATCGAACATTCCGCCAAATCAAAATAGCAGAAATAAACATGAGGAAAGCAGTTAATAGGGGATCGGGGCAATAATTCTTAAGACGACCGGCCGGGTCATCACATTAACCTAAAGTTCAGAATGTAGATATATTTAATAATTTATTTATTTCATAATGGATAATCCAAGTATCTGTTTTAGACTAAGTTTTCTGAATTTTAAACAAGTATACAATAAAAAATAATTTTTTTAAAAGGCTAAAAGCTTCAACAAAAATAATACTTACTAGAAGTTTAATAATAAAAATACCGTAATATTTTGGTGAAGTACTATATATTTTGATCATATGCACTTTTATTTTTATCTATTATTGAATAAAACACTAAATGGAAAAATTAAATAAAATATCATACTTACTAGGGGAAATAATTTAGAAAGAGGGGGATAAAGATAGTGTGAGAGAATTTATACTTTGAATTAATTTAAATAATAAAATAAAGAAAATAAATAATTAATACTCAAAAATATTATTGATAAATTCAAATATTATATAGTGAAAGATTAAAAATAAATAAAAAGATTATTTTAAGAGAAAGAAAAATCATATTCATTATAGTATATTATAATAGAAGTAGCAGATAGGGATATAAAGTAGGTGACAAGCTAATAAAAAATTAAGTAATAATGTAACCATATTAAGTAACGGGTAATACAGTAAAATAGACAAAGAACAAGAAATAGAGATTTTTTTGTAAACAAATAATATAATTGAAGATATATAGAAAGATTAGACATTAATTTGATATAAGAAAACTTTTTGAATTATTACGAGAAAAAACATATTATATGGATAATATCTTGCAATTGAAAACATAAATTTAAAACATTTACAATGAAATAACGCCAAGCAACAAATTAACAATATAAAGATTTAATTAAAATTGTCATGTAGTTAAGTTATAAAAAATTTAAAGTCAAAACTCTATATGAAAACAAAATGAAAAAAATTAATTTCTTATCGCACATAATACTAAATAATAATTACTAAAAGTGTAGATTTATGGAAAATAATAAAAGAACTTCTTCGTTTAAACTTTGGCATATTTTCAAAAGAATTAGAAATATAATACGATAATGTTTATATTATAGATACAACACGAAATATGAAAAATAATTAAAATATTATATGATAGAAAATAATGTATATGGAGGAGAATAGAAATAATGTGAAGGGGTCTACACTTTAAATTTGTTTAAAAAAATAATTAAATAGGAAAAATAATATTATTGATAAATTTAAACAAAACAATTGGAGTTACGGAACAAAAGAACAAAGTTAAATTAAATTTTAGGGTAATACAAAACTATATTCATTGTATTATACTAAAAGTAGAGCAATGAGTAAGGACATTAAGTAACACGATAAGATAATAAACAGTCACATGGCAATATAGCAAGTGTGCATTATTGTTAAGCCAAGTGGCAAGCTAATATAAAGCCACTTGGCAAATTATGACAATATTTGTTATAGTATTTAATTAAATTGAAAAACAGGATATGTATTTAAATTTAAATAGAAAGATAGTAACTAAGATTCTTTTGAATCTGAGTGGAAAGAAAATTAAATTTGAATTGATTGATTAATTAATTAAGAAAGCTAATCAACACATAAATGCTCCAATTCAACCGAAAGGCTCAACGAGTGAGGCGAATTGTTCAAAATAATGAGAAAGAGTTTTTTTTTGAAATTTGAGTTCACAACAAAAACAACAGGGGAAAAATGTGTTTGTTACTAGAAATAAGACTAACAAATCTAAGTTCGAACCTATAATCATAATTACCGAGTTGTTGGATCAAAACCTAACTTTCGTAACTATCTTAGGGATAATGTTTAAGTATGAATTGACTCAGACATTGGCTAAACAAATGTCAATTGTGTTGCCTTACAGTAAAATTAATTATGCAATATTTTATAATTTATTTTATATCTCAATTGTTTAGAAGCAATACATACATATTTTTTGTTTTATTTATTTTTTATTAGTGCTAGCAGTTGCTATGCTAAAATATATAAGGGAGGATAGATTCTTCTCTAATGGCTCAGGTATGGACAATAATTTTTTAGCACGTTGTTGATATTTATTGTGATGACCCGAAAAGTCATCACTTGTTTAAAATTGAAATTCCAGGTTCTGAGGCCTTAAAAACCTCTCTTAGCATCACCTCGATTTGCATACGCAGTCTGGACGCGTAACCGGAAAGCCTAAATGTGAAAATCTGTGAAAAGTGATAAATTTTGACTATAAAATAAATTAATTTGACTTCGATCAACGCTTTGGGTAAACGGATCCGGACCCGTGATTTGACGGTCCCGGAGGGTTCGAGGAAAATATGGAATTTTGGCGTATGCCCAGAATCGAATTCTGAGGTCCCAAGCCCGAGAAATGAATTTTTAAAGAAAATTATTCTTTGAAATGGTTTAAAGGTTTCGGAAATGAATTTTGATTAGAATGTGTTGGTATCGGGCCCGTATCTTGGTTTCGGCGCGCTGTACAGGTCTTAAATATGATTTAAGATAACTTTGTAAAGTTTGGTAAGAAACAGAATTCGTTTGACGTGATTCGGACCTTAAATGCAAATTTGATGTTTAAAGGAGTTTTGAGAAATTTCATTGATCTTGAGGTCTAATTCGATGTTCATGATATTATTTTAGTAATTTGAGTACACGAATAAGTCCGTAGGATATTTTTGAGGTTGTGTGTATATTTGGTATGGAGCCCCGAGGACTCGGGTGAGTTTTGGATAGGCCATGGGGTGGTTTTTAGACTCAGAAAGTTGCAGAAACTTTGTTGGTATGATCAGACCTGCAGGCTTCGCGCTCGCAAATGCGAAGGCTGGATCGCAAATGCGAAACCAGCCCAGGCCTGTCTTTCTCGCAAATGCGAGGCTTTGATCGCAAATGCGATTAGTCCTGTTTCAGCCTTGAGTCGCAAATGCGACTCCCCTCTCGCAAATTCCAACTCACAAATGCGAGGGTCCCTTTCGTAAATGGAAAAGTCCAACTTTCCTGATGGGTTCGCAAATGCGAACCCTGTTTCCCATTTCCCAATTTAGCAGAGGTCGGGGTTCCAATTGCGAACCCCTGTTCTGTGATAACCCAAAAGGTTATAACTTACTTTTAAATTGAATTTTGTCTTCCGAGGCCTTGAAAACATGATTTAGCATCACCTCGATTTGCATGCGCAGTCCGGGCACGTAGTTGGAAAGCTTATATGTGAAAATCTGTGAAAAATGATAAATTTTGACTTCGGTCAACGTTTTAGGTAAACGGACCCGGACCCGTGATTTGACGGTCACGGAGGGTCCGTAGAAAAATATGGGACTTGGGCGTATGCCTAGAATCGAATTCCGAGATCCCAAGCCCAAGAAATGATTTTTTTTAATGAAAATTGTTTTCTAAAATAATTTAAAGGAATTTGAAATGAAATTTGATTAGAACATGATGGTATCAGGCCCGTATTTTAGTTCCGACGCCCGGCATAGGTCTTATATATGATTTAATATGATTCTGTGGAATTTGGTGAAAAATGGATGTTGTTTGACGTGATTGGACCTAAATTACAAAAAAATTATGTTTTAAGAAGTTTGAGGAAGTTCTTTGGTTTTGAGGTTTAATTCATTGTTATTGAGGTTATTTTGGCAATTTGATCATACATATGAGTTCGTATGATGTTTTTGAGTTAGTACGTATGTTTGGTTAGGAGCCCCGAGGGCTCGGGTGTGTTTTGAATGTGTTTTGGAAGGTTTTGGACTTGTGAAAAGTTGCAGGTTTTTGCTGTTCAGTGCCCAGGGATTTTGTTCTTCGCGTTCGCGTGGGTCCACTCGCGAACGCGTAAGGAAAATTTCCCAGGAGCCAAACTTCTTCTTCGCGAACACGAAGCTGGAGTCGTGAACGCGAGGCTAAGAAGGGATACCCTTCGCGAATGCGACACAGCGAACACGAACGCGATGGCTAGTGAGCCTGGGCAGGGGGAGGGGCATTTTACCTACGCGAAAGCGACCCGTTGGAAGCGAACGCGAGGCTCGAGGAGTTTCTTCTCCGCGAACGCGAGCCGACTTCTGCGAACGCGAAGGCTTATCAGGCCTAACCCATCACGAACGCGTTGAGTTTATCGCGAACGCGATGAGTAATTTCGCCTAGTTATTTTAAAAGACCAGAACAGTAGCCATTATGGGATTTACACCAAAACTCATAACTTCTTCATCATAACTCCAAATTGGGCTATTTTTGAAAGGGGATTCCACCACCAATTCATAGGCATGTAATCTTAGACTCATTTTTTTCAATTTTCATTAACACCTATTAGATTTCTAGGCTTAAATCATGTAATTAAGGGTAGAAAATTAGGAATTTGGGGTAGAGTTAAGGCTTTTTGATTATTTGTGATTTAGAACTCGTTTTGGGGTCGGATTTGAAAAAAAATTATATATTCGGGCTCGTGGGTGAATGGGTGATCGGGTTTTGGTCCGAACCTCGTGTTTTGACCAAGCGGGCCCGGGGTCAATTTTTGACTTTTTGGGAAGAATGATTAGAAAGCTATAATTAAGCATTGGAATTGGATTGTTTAGCGTTTATTGATGTTATGAAGTCGATTATGTATAGATACAATCGATTTGGAGCCGAATTTAAAAGGAAAGGCGGTGTTTGAGGTTTGAGTTGGCCGTGGAAGTTCGAGATAAGTGTTCGGTCTAACCTTAGCTTGAGGAATTAGGAGTTGTGTCCTATTTGCTATTTGCTTTTTGTTGAGTACGACGTATAGGCATGGTGGCGAGTATCTATACGTTGGTCTCGAGCATGACCGTGAGCCTTAAATTGATATTTATTGTGTCCTTAAATGATACTACGGATGCTTTATTTTCGTGGAAAGTAATTATGATTGAGTATTGGTGTTAGCTGAGACGAGTAGGGATAGAGTTAAGATTGGTTATAGCTGATTCTCCCTTGCCAGGACGTATATACTTTTACTGTTGAATTCCCTTGTCGAGATAGTGTAGTTTATTGTTGATCCCTTGCCGGGACTCGTGGTATAGTTGAGTTTAAGGTATATAAATATATTGGATCGGGTTGCACGCCGCAACATTATTATGTGTTGGATCGGGTTGCACGCCGCAATATTATTATATATTGGATCGGGTTGCATGCCGCAGCAATGTTATATTGGATCGGGTTACATGCCACAACAATGTTATATTGGATCGGGTTGCACGCCGCAATAGTAATATAAATGGATCGGGTTGCACGTGAACAATGTTAAATGATAAGGGATCGGGTTGCACGCCGTAACAGTGTTATTATTGTTTGTTGTAGAACTTGAACAGTTCTCTCTTATCACTCTTTAGCTTCTGTTGGATTTGATATGTTCCCTGTATCATGTACCCTCCTCCCATTTACATTGTTTATTCCTGTTTATTTTTTTGCTGTATATTATATAACTGCACAGGTTTATCTGGAGTCTGGTCCTAGCCTCGTCACTACCTCGCTGGGGTTAGGCCAGACATTTACCAGCACATGGGGTTGTTTGTGCTGATGCTACACTCTGTACTATGTGCAGATACTGGAGTAGCATTTGGACAGTAGCACTTGGGGAGCTAGCCTTCAGTCCACTCAGAGATCCCGAGGTAGTCCTGCAGGCGTCCGCAGGTCCGACGTTCTCTTCTATCTATTTATATGTTCTGTTTCTACTGGTTTCCGAGACAGAGTGTATTTCCTTGTTCAGACATTTGTATGTAGTATTCATAGACAGTCTGTGGATATTGTGACACCGGTTTCTGGGCAGAGACGCATGTTGGCTATTTTCATACTGATTTTGGTATTATATTAGTCTAAGTCTTCCGCTTAATTTCAACTTTTGCTATTATTTTAATGTTGATCACATTTTAATTCAATTCGTTAAAAAGAGTTAAAAATGAAAGAGATTGAATTTTCTATATTTCGTGGCTTTCCTAACTTCTACGAGTAGGCGCCATCACGACTCCCGAGGGAGGGAAATCCGGGTCGTGACAAGTTGGTATCAGAGCTCTAGGTTACATAGGTCTTACAATTCTCAGACAATCTTAGTAGAGTCTAAGGGATTGGTACGGAGACGTCTGTATTTATCCCAGAGGCTAGAGAGTTAGGAAAAACTTCATATTTATTATTTCTTGTTGTGCGGTTTGGTCTCTCAATGCTAACTGAATTTCTACTCTGTTCTTTCGCAGATGACGAGAACACACACTTCCTCATCCACCGATCAGCAGCCCGAGCCCCCAGCAGTAGCTCCCACGTGGGGCAGAGGGAGAGGTCAAGGCCGTGCTAGAGGGTGAGGTAGGGGCAGAGCTCAACCCCGAGCAGCAGCACCATCGGCAGAGCCTCAGGTTGACTTTGATGATGAGGTTCCGGCCCTAGCAGTTCCGGTGGGCCCAACGCAGGTCCCAGAGGGTTTTATTGCTACCCCAGTTCTTCAAGATGCTCTGGTCCGTCTGGTGGGCCTCATGGAGAGTGCCACCTGAGCAGGCTTGCTTCCTGTAGCACCAGCCATCTCTCAAGCTGGAGGAGGAGCCCATACTCCTGCTACTCGCACTCTGGATCAGGTAGCTCCCCATATTTAGACTCCAGCGGTTCAGCCAGTTGGAGCAGTTCAGCCGGTTTGGTAGCTCAGACCGGTGATGGAGCAGCTATGTCTGCTGATGCTTTGTGAAGGCTGGATAGGTTCACCAAGCTCTTCACTACTACTTTCAGCGGTGCATCTACTGAGGATCCCCAGGATTATCTAGACAGCTGCTGTGAGGTTCTCAGGAACATGGGATTAGTTGATACTAATGGGGTCAATTTTGCTACATTTCGCTTGTCTGGATCCGCCAAGACTTGGTGGAGAAATTATTTCTTGGCTAGACCAGCCGGATCGCCAGCCTTGACTTGGGAGCAGTTTGCACAGCTATTTTTGGAGAAGTTCCTCCCTATTACTCAAAGAGAGGCCTATCGGAGGCAGTTTGAGCGTCTCCAGCAGGGTTCTATGACTGTTAACCAGTATGAGACTGATTCATTAACTTGGCTCGTCATGCTCTTGTCATACTTCCTATCGAGAGAGAGAGAGTGAGTGAGGAGGTTTATTGACAGTCTTATTCAGCCGATTCGTCTTCTGATGGCTAGGGAGGCTGGGAATGAGATTACTTTCCAGGAGGCAACCAATGTGGCCAGGAGAGTGGAGATGGTTCTGTTGCAGGGAGGTGGTCATGGGTCGGATAAGTGGCCCCATCATTCAGGCAGATTCAGTGGTGCCTCATCTGGAGGCAGGGATTCATATGGTAGAGGCCATCCTCCTAGGCCCTTTCAGTCAGCACTTCAGGTTTCTTAAGGTGCTTTAGGTGGTCGTGGTTCCCACATGCAGTATTATGATCTGCAGCCCTACAGTGCACTACCAGCCCCTATTAGTGCACCGCCGCTCCAGAGTTTTCGGGGTGGTCAATTCGGTCGCCAGGGTCAGTCTCAGTTTCCTCAGCCGCATCACTCAGGCGGATGCTATGAGTGTGGTGAGTATGGTCATATCCGGAGGGCTTGTCCAAGGTTAGTGGGTACTCAGCCGTAGCAGAGGTTTCCCGTGCCATGGTTCAGGCACCTGGTGTTCCACAGACTGGCCAGCCAGCTAGAGGTGGGGGTAGAGGTGCTAGAGGTGGAGGTAGAGGTGCTAGAGGTGGAGCTCAGACCGCTAGAGGTGGAGGCTAGCTAGCTGCAGGCCGTCCCAGGGATGTAGTCCAAGGTGGTGGGGCTTAGCCCCAATGTTATGCTCTTCCAGCCAGGCTCGAGGCTGAGGCTTCAGATGCGGTTATCATAGGTACTGTTCTGGTTTATGATAGAGATGCTTCAGTGTTATTTGATCTAGGGTCTACATACTCGTACATGTCATCTTATTTTGCACAGTATCTGGTCATTCCTAGTGATTCATTGAGTGTTCCTGTTTATGTGCCTACACCGGTGGGTGATTCTATTATGGTAAGTCGAGTCCATCTCTCTTGTATAGTTGTGATTAGGGTTCTTCAGACTCGAGTAGATTTGCTACTTCTGGACATGGTCGATTTCGATGTTATATTGGGGATGGACTGGTTATCACCTTACCACGCTATCTTGGACTGTCATGCCAAGATTGTGACCTTAGCTTTACCGGGTTTGCCTCGTTTAGAGTGGAGAGGGACTCCTAGTCATACTACTCGTAGTGTTATCTCTTATGCGAAGGCTCGATGTATGATCGAGAAGGGGTGTTTGGCCTATTTGGCGTATGTTTGTGATTCTAGTGCTGAGGTTCCTTCCATTGATTCTGTGCCCGTTGTTCGTGAGTTTCCTGAGGTATTCCCTTCAGACCTGCCGGGTATGCCACCCGACAGGGATATTAACTTTTGCATTGATTTGGATCCGGGCACTCAGCCCATTTCTATCCCGCCGTATCGTATGGCCCCGCCTGAGTTGAAAGAGTTGAAGGAGCAGTTGCAAGACTTGCTTGAGAAGGGTTTCATTTGACCCAATATTTCGCCTTGGGGTGCGCCGGTATTGTTTGTTAAGAAAAAGGATGGGTCGATGAGAATGTGTATTGATTATCGGTAGTTGAACAAGGTTACAATCAAGAATAAGTATCCATTGCCGAGGATTAATGATTTGTTTGATCAGCGTCAGGGTGCTAAGGTATTTTCGAAGATTGACTTGAGATCTGGCTACCATCAGTTGAGGATTAGGGCATCCGATGTCCCTAAGACAGCTTTTCGCACTCGGTACAAGCATTATGAGTTCTTGGTTATATCATTCGGGTTGACAAATGCCCCAGCAGCTTTTATGGATTTGATGAACCGAGTGTTCAGGCATTACTTGGATTTGTTCGTGATAGTCATCATTGATGATATTTTGATATATTCCCGCAGCTAGGAGGAGAACGAGCAACATCTTAGAGTGGTTCTTCAGACCTTGAGGGATAGTCAGTTATATGCTAAGTTCTCGAAGTGTGAGTTATGGTTGAGTTCAGTTGCATTCCTAAGTCATGTTGTATCAGCAGAGGGTATTCAGATTGATCCGAAGAAGATTGAGGCAGTCAAGAACTGGCCTAGACCAGCATCAGCTATAGAGATTCGGAGTTTCTTGGGATTGGCAGGCTACTATCATCGGTTCGTGGAGGGGTTCTCATCTATCGCAGCCCTCATGACCAGGTTGACCCAGAAAGGTGCCCAATTCAGATGGTTAGATGAGTATGAGGTGAGCTTCCAGAAGCTCAAGACAACTTTGACTACGACACCGGTGTTGGTTTTGCCCACGGATTCAGGGCCTTATACAGTTTACTGTGATGCGTCTCGTATTAGGCTTGGTGGAGTATTGATGCAGGATGGCAAGGTCATTGCCTATGCTTTGCGGCAGTTGAAGATTCATGAAAAGAAATATCCAGTTCATGATTTAGAGTTGGCAGCCATTGTTCACGCATTGAAGATTTGGAGGCATTATATGTATGGCGTGGCATGTGAGGTGTTCACGGATCACAAAAGTCTTCAGTATTTGTTCAAGCAAAAGGAGTTAAATTTGACACAGAGGAGGTGGTTGGAGTTGTTGAAAGATTATGATATCACTATCTTATATCATCCGGGAAAGGCTAATATGGTGGTCGATGCTTTGAGTAGCAAGTCAGCCAGTATGGGCAGTCTTGCTTATATTCCAGTCGGTGAAAGACCGCTTGCTTTGGATGTTCAGGCTTTAGCCAATCCGCTCGTGAGGTTGGATGTTTCTGAGCCCAGCCATGTGTTAGCTTGCACAGTCGCTCGTTCTTTGTTATTGGAGCGTATCCGTGAGCGGCAGTATGATGATCCCCATTTGTGTGTCCTTAGAGACACGGTGCAACACGGAGGTTCCAAGCAGGTTACCTTAGGTTATGATAGAGTTTTGAGATTGCAGGGTTGAGTTTGTGTGCCTAATGTGGATGGTCTTCGAGAGTTTATTTTAGAGAAGGCCTATAGCTCCCGGTAATCTATTCATCTGGGAGCCGCGAAGATGTATCAGGATTTGCGGCAACATTATTGGTGGGGGAGGATAAAGAAGGGTATCGTTGCATATATGGCTCGGTGTTTGAATTGTCAACAGGTTAAGTATGAGCATTAGAGGCCCGGTGGTTTGTCCCAGAAGATTGATATTCCTGAGTGGAAGTGAGAGCGGATCACTATGGACTTCGTTGTTGGACTCCCACGGACTCAAACAAAGTTCGATGCAGTGTGGGTTATTGTTAATAGGCTGACCAAGTCAGCGCATTTCATTCTTGTGGCAGTCTCCAATTCATCCGAGAGGTTAGCTGAGATCTATATCTTGGAGATTGTTCGTCTTCATGGTGTGCCTGTGTCTATCATTTCGGACCGAGGTACGCAGTTTACCTCACATTTCTGGAGAGCAGTTCAGCAAGAGTTGGGCACGCGGGTTGAGTTGAGCACATCATTTCATCCTCAGATGGAGGGGTAGTCCGAGCGGACTATTCAGATTTTGGAGGATATTCTCCAAGCTTGTGTCATTGACTTTGGAGGCTCGTGGGATAAGTTTTTGCCTTTAGCAGAGTTTGCCTACAACAACAGCTACTAGTCGAGTATCCAGATGGCTCCTTATGAGGCTTTATATTGTAGGCGGTGTCGATCTCCGGTTCGATGGTTTGAGCCGGGAGAGACTCGGTTGTTGGGTACGGATCTGGTTCAGGAGGCCTTGGACAAGGTCAGGATTATTCAGGATAGGCTTCGTACAGCTCAGTCCAGGCAAAAGAGTTATGCTGACTGCAAGGTTCGAGATTTGGCTTTCATGGTCGGTGAGCGAGTATTGCTCCGAGTGTCGCCTATGAAGGGCGTGATGAGATTTGGAAAGAAGGGCAAGCTTAGCCCTAGGTTCATAGGTCCGTTTGAGATTCTTGATTGAGTGGGAGATGTGGCTTATAGACTTGCATTGCCGCCGAGATTATCAGTCGTGCATCTAGTGTTTCATGTGTCCATACTTCGGAAGTATCACGGCAATCCATCCCACGTGTTAGATTTCAGCACTGTCCAGTTGGACAAGGACATGTCTTATTAGGTGGAGTCGGTGGCTATTCTAGACCGGCAGGTTAGTCAGTTGAGGTCGAAGAGTTTTCCTTCTGTTCGTGTTTAGTGGAAAGGTCATCCTCCTAAGGCATCGACCTGGGAGTCCGAGTCCGATATGCGGAGCCGTTATCCCCATCTTTTCCCCGACTCAGGTACTTCCTTCTTATGCCCATTTGAGGATGAACGATTGCTTTAGAGGTGGAGAATGTGATGACCCAAAAGGTCATCACTTGATTTTAAATTGAATTCTGTGTTCGGAGGACTTGAAACCTCATTTAGCATCACCTTGATTTGTGTGCGCAGTCCGAGCGCATAGCCGGAAAGCTTATATGTGAAAATCTATGAAGAATGATAAATTTTGACTGTAAAAATGAGTTAATTTGACTTCGGTCAACGTTTTAGGTAAACGGACCCGGACCCATGATTTAACGGTCCCGGAGGGTCAGTAGGAAAATATGGGACTTGGGCGTATGCCCTGAATCAAATTCCGAGGTCCCAAACCCGAGAAATGAATTTTTTAAAGAAAATTATTTTCTTAAATAGTTTAAAGGAATTTGAAATGAAATTTGATTAGAACATGATGGTATCGGGCACGTATTTTAGTTCCAGTGCCCGGTAAAGGTCTTATATATGATTTAAGATGATTATGTGGAATTTGGTTAAAACGGATGGCATTTGACGTGATTCGGACCTAAATTGCAAAAAATTTATGTTTTAAGAAGTTTGAGGAAGTTCTTTGGTTTTGAGGTTTAATTCGTTGTTATTGAGGTTATTTTGGCGATTTGATCGCACGGATGAGTTCGTATGATGTTGTTGAGTTAGTACGTATGTTTGGTTAGGAGCCTCGAGGGCTCGGGTGTGTTTCGGAAGGTTTTGGACTTATGAAAAGTTGCAGGTTTTTGCTGTTCAGTGCCCAGGGATTTTGTTCTTCGCATTCGCGTGAGTCCACTCGAGAACGCGTAAGGCAAATTTCCCAGGAGCCAAACTTCTTCTTCGCGAACACGAAGCTAGAGTCGCGAAAGCGAGGCTAAGGAAGGATACCCTTCGCGAACGCGACACAGCTCACGCGAATGCGATGGCTAGTGAGCCTGGGCAGGGGTAGGGGCATTTTACCTACGCGAACGCGACCCATTGGACGCGAACGCGAGGCTCGAGGAGTTTCTTCTCCGCGAACGCGAGCCGGCTTCCGCGAATGCGAAGGCTTATCAGGCCTAACCCATTGCGAACGCATTGAGTTTATCGCGAACGCGATGAGTAATTTCGCCCAGTTATTTTAAAAGACCAGAATAGTAGCCATTACAGGATTTACACCAAAACTCTTAACTTCTTCATCTTAACTCCAAATTGGGCGATTTTTGAAAGGGGATTCCACCACCAATTCATAGGTATATAATCTTAGACTCATTTTCTTCAATTTTCATTAACACCCATTAGATTTCTAGGCTTAAATCATGTAATTAAGGGTAGAAAATTAGGGATTTGGGTAGAGCTAGGGCTTTTTGATTATTTGTGATTTAGACCTTATTTTGGGGTCGGATTTGAAAACAAATTATATATTCGGGCTTGTGGGTGAATGGGTGATCGGATTTTTGTCCGAACCTCGTATTTTTACCAAGCGGGCCCGGGGTCAATTTTTGAATTTTTGGGAAGAATGATTAGAAAGTTATAATTAAGCATTGGAATTTGGATTGTTTAGCATTTATTGATGTTATGAAGTCGATTATGTATAGATACAATCGATTTGGAGCCGAATTCGAAAGGAAAGGCGGTGTTTGAGGCTTGAGTTGGCCGTGGAAGTTCGAGGTAAGTGTTCGGTCTAACCTTAGCTTGAGGGATTAGGAATTGTGTCCTATTTACTATTTGCTTTTTGTTGAGTATGACGTATAGGCATGGTGACGAGTATTTATACATTGGTCTCGAGAATGACCGTAAGTCTTAAATTGATATTTGTTGTTTTCTTAAATGATACTACGGATGCTTTAATTGGTGATTCTCGATATAGAGCAAGGATTTAGTTTATTTTTTGTGGAAAGTAATTATGATTGAGTATTGGTGTTAGCTAAGATGAGTAGGGATTGAGTTAAGATTGGTTATAGCTGATTCTCCCTTGCCGGGATGTATATACTTTTACTGTTGAATTCCCTTGCCGGGATATTGTAGTTTATTGTTAATCCCTTGCCGGGACTCGTGGTATTGTTGAGTTTAAGGTATATAAATATATTGGATTGGGTTGCACGCCGCAACATTATTATGTATTGGATTAGGTTGCACGCCGCAACATTATTATATATTGGATCGGGTTGCACTCCGCAACAATATTATATTGGTTCGGGTTGCACGCCGCAACAGTGTTAAATGATAAGGGATCGGGTTGCGCGCCACAATAGTGTTATTATTGTTTGTTGTAGAACTTGAATTGTTCTCTCTTATCACTCTTTAGCTTCTGTTGGATTTGATATGTTCCCCGTATCATGTACCCTCCTCCCATTTACATTGTTTATTCCTGTTTATTTTTTGCTGTATATTATATAACTGCACAGGTTTATCTGGAGTCTGGTCCTAGCCTCGTCACTACCTCGTCGGGGTTAGGCCAGACACTTACTAGCACATGGAGTCGATTGTGCTGACGCTACACTCTGCACTATGTGCACATACCGGAGCGACATTTGGACAGTAGAACTTGGGGAGCCAGCCTTCAGTCCACTCAGAGATCCCGAGGTAGTCGTGCAGGCATTCGCAGGCCCGACGTTCTCTTCTATCTATTTATATGTTTTGTTTCTACTTGTTTCCGATACAGACTGTATTTCCTTGTTCAGACTTTTCTATGTAGTATTCATAGACAGTCCGTAGATATTGTGACACCGGTTTCTAGGTAGACGCATGTTGGCATTTTCGTTCTGATTTTGGTATTATGTTAGTCTAAGTCTTCCACTTAATTTCATCTTCCGCTATTATTTAAATGTTGATCACCTGTTAATTCAATTCGTTAAAAAGAGTTAAAAATGAAAGAGATTGAATTTTCTATATTTTGTGGTTTGCCTAGCTTCTACGAGTAGGCGCCATTACGAGTCCCGAGGGTGGGAAATCCGGGTCGTGACATGTTAGCATTTCCCATACCTACGACCTGCAACTTTATACTTAGACGATTTTAAACCCATTTTTCACATCTTTTCAAAACACAAACTCCTTTGGGCGATTTTCCAAGAACAACTCTTCTTCCAAGTAGATTGTAAGTTAATTTTAACTTATTTCCTTAAATCATTAACATCTTTTAAAATGATTTCAACTTAAAATCAATGGTTTTCATGGGGAAAATTGGGTGTTTTGGGTAGTGTAAGCACGTGATTTTTTGCTTCACGGACAATCGCTCCAAAAGAAAATAAAAACAGTGGCAAAAGGCTTCGCTGTACAAATTTTCGATCTTTCCGTGACGTGTGTTGTTAGTCGTTTGTGAGTCTGTCCATTTTGCATCTAGTCATTATCAAACAAAAAAATACGAAAATATATGTGGCGTTAAAAGAAAATTCAAAAAAAATATAAATATATGTGCATCGTCCGTCTTAGGTTGTGATTTAACTTACTTGGTATGATAATTATGTTGAAATGCCATAATGTTATTTGTTTTAATTTCATTTTTTTTATTAGTTATTTTTATTTTTCTTTAAGTTGGAAAACAAAAGAAAGTTGAAATCAATTTGGGCCCAGAAAAAATAAGACAAAACAGGCCCAAACCAACGATCTGACCCGGTCCAGACCAGGCCTGCCCAGGCACCTCCTGGAAACGACGTCGTTTCGGGCAAATCAATCTGAGCCGTCCGTCCCAGCCGATCCAACGACTCAGGGCCTCTTTCAGCAACCCGTTTTTAAACCCGACCCAATAACCGGTCTGACCCAACCCCTCACTTAAACCAAACGACCCCGTTTAACTGCAAAACGACCCCGTCTCATTTCTCAGCATCAGATCCAAGCCGTTGAGATCATATGATCCAACGGCTCAGATCTAAACCCCTAGACCATATATAAGCCTTCCCTTACACCCACGCCCCCTATACCAACACCCCACCCCTTCGTCCCCAAGTTCAAACCCAGACCTCCCATTAGAAACCCTAGCCGCCCTCGTCTCCCTTGCCATTAAAGCCGGCGGCATGGACGCCGGTGGCCACCTCCTGAACACCCTAGGACCACCTCACTGTCCTGAACACGAATCCACTAACCACGAGCCTCGAATCACTTCCGTTCGTCTCGAATCTTCGTTTGAAGATTTGAGTCGAACCTGGACCTATGCCAAACCACCCCATCTTCATGCTAGACACTCTCCTGACCTTCCTCGTGACCAAACCAAACTTGGTTTGGTCCGAATCTACCCACAACTCCCAAAAATCCAGATCTGGGAATCCAGACTTTTGAAACACATGCACCTGGGGAACCCGGCCAGTTTTGACATGGGTTTGAGGTCTAATAGACCTTAATCAAGGTGTTCTCGTGTGAGAACACCCTGATTAAAGTTTGTTCGGCCTCAGAAGGTCGACGTTGAATCAAGTTTGAGTCTGTTTGATTTAAACATTTTCGGTAAGTTTTTCCTTTCTTTTGTGTTTAGTTTTGATTAAGTGGTCAGCATGTTTCGTTGTGTTTGTTTGTTATTTCTGTTATTTTCATCCGGATTTCTTTCTTCCCTGTAAAGGCCTTTTTATTTGGTCGATTGTATTCTGTGTATGACTCTGAATGTACTCTGTGAGTAAACATGATCGTCGATTAGTTTAATCGTCAGATAAGTTGACTCATATAGGCCCCCAGTAATTGAACAAAAATTGTCCGATGCCCTTTAGGTCCCTAAATGTATTGTTTATGTGAGCGATCGATTATTACCTGCTATAATTAGTATAGTCGACTCGATAAATGTCGTCGATTAGTTTTCTATAACTAATGAATCGAAGGAGCTAGTATTTTCACATAACTAATTGAACTCGGACACTGGCTGGATGACCTAGTAATGTTTGAAATGGTCTGTTGGCATTATAAAAATGACTAAAAGGGTTCAGTCTAGGCAGTCCTGAGCTCGAGCTTTCATCAGTGCAAAAAATGCCCTAATGCTGCAATAGGCAGGGGCAGTAATAATCAAGGTTGACAGGGGTATTCTGGGGTGTTAAAAAGAACAGAAATAATTAGTTTAAATGAGCTGACAAGTAGGGTACTAATTTGGGATTAAACTAATACCAATGGGGAACAAGACACAAGGGTATGGGGCTTAAAATGAATAAACAAATGAGCCCATAATTCTGGATTAAACAAAAAATCAGGCGTGGGGAATAAAGGGGGGCTGACACCAAAAGATGCTGAGGCATGGGGCTTAAAGGGGTATGGGCAGGCTGCAAGTTGCAGCAAAAAGGGCAGCCTAGCTGCACTGAGTCATTTGGCTTATAAATAGGCCATTTGAGAACTGAAAAAGGGTGGGACTTTTAGTCTTGAGAAAAAGAGAAAACAAAGGGGGGAAATTTCCAGAACACTTTAACCAATCACTGCCCAAAACTGCACGAGGAGCTAAATTGGTTGGGTTATCCTGGCCAAGCCAGTTATTCTAACTAGGGTCATTACTGTTCCATTAAGAGAAAGGCTGTGTGTTTTCTGCAGTGATTGTTACTATACTGAGTTTCTTTTGTGTGCTGTGGATTGAGTTTTAGCCTTCTCCATTGTTGGAACTGTACTGGGTATTTGCTGAGTTTTGTGGTTATTGGGTCTTCTGTTGCCGTTACATTTGGTATCTTGGGTTTTCGGTTGGTTCTTTGCTCTTTTTCTGGGATTTGTCTGTCTGAGGCTCAAGCACCTGTGGGCTACATAGTTGCTGCTGGTTGTGTTGCTGTGTTGTTGCTATTTGTTGTTGTTGTTGATTACTTGCTGCTGATATTCTTTCTCTTCCTCTTCTTATGGTGCAAATATCCAGGTACACGACTAATACTGTCAATGTAACTTGAAGTTGAGTATGAATGTAAAAAGAGAAGAATTGAAGGTTGTTTACTTTAAGCATAGGCTGTTGTATTGAATATCATGTAATGTATGATAGTCTGCATTTTGTTTGGATACTGAAGGCAACTTGCACGCCTAGCAAATATCAATGTATGGGGATTAAATGTTAGTTGTATATGTAAGCTGTTAGATGAATATTCCTAATGCAGTAGGTTGTATCCCAGACTTAGGTTCAAATTGTGTAACATACTCTTTAATGTAGGCCATACATGTAAACTATCCATTACTAGTATGGTTATTTCCCCTTCTGCTATTTTGCCCCATATAAATTGATGAAGAACAAAGAATCAGTTCTAGGCTTCCAACCCAGAAAGGTCGAGCCCAAATCAAAAAATCAGCTAGGCCTGTATCGGAAAAACAGGGCCCAAGTCGGGCCATCTCACATGAGCTGGGTTTGGGCCCATAATTTGCGACTAGTTGGCTATAAATGCAGTCACGTTTTTATTCTACAGTAGCACTTTAAATACGGTTTTATAATCAACTAAGGCTGTTTACTGCTTTCAATTGATAGAGACAAATACGACGAGAAAAATAGTTGCTATAGGATATCCCTTAAAAATAACAACGAGATGAGCCTCGATAAAAATAAACAAAACGCAGACACGGGGCCCTTGTTAAAAGCATATTAGTGAAGCATTTAGTTCCCAGGACGGGTCGTTTAGCAAATTTCACAACCTCCCTAAAATAATAATACGTTAGACTCTTAGGACGCGCCTTAATAAATCTTACCTTCGTAAACTCGGGTGCACATTGATGTGACCCAAATCCAAATCTCAACGGAATCGAAGTGCGTTTCTAATCACGGGTACATTGATTGTGACGTGGTTCGAGATGCGTGTCCATGACGTTGCAAATTCATTTTAAAATAAGGATGAGATGAGCCTCGCCGAATAAAAAATGCAATTTGCGGGGCCCTCAGTAAATATTTGTCTAAAATTACTTAGACTTCAGGAGGGCCATTTAGCGAATTTCGCGGCCTTCCCAAAATAGTAACACGATAGTCGCTTTAGGCGCGTCTTAAATAATTTATTTTTCTTAATTCGGGTGCACATTTATGTGACCCAAATCCAAATCTCAACCGAGTCAAGATATGTCAATAACCACGGGTGCATTGATGTAACGGGGTTCGAGACATGTTTTCACAACGTTGCAAGTCCTATAAAATAACAGTGAATGATAAAAGCGGTTAAAAGTTAAATTTTGCACGTAAGTTCACACTTGTCTAAAATCAGATAATCTAGCCGAATATAACAGTTGAGCGACCGTGCTAGAACCACGGAACTCGGGAACGCCTAACACCTTCTCCCGGGTTAACAGAATTCCTTGTCCGGATTTTTGGTACGCAGACTGTAATATAGAGTCATTCTTTTCCTCGATTCGGGATTAAAAATGGTGACTTGGGACACCCTAAATCTCCCAAGTGGCGACTCTGAGATAATCAAACCAATCCCGTTTCGATTGTCCTTTAATTGGAAAAACTCCTTGTACCCTCTCCGGTATGTAAAAAGGAGGTGTGACAGCTCTGGCGACTCTGCTGGGGATCATACCCAGAACCACTGGTTCAGGGTTAAGAATTCGAGCTTAAAATAATTGTTATTATTTGGCTTTATTTATTATCTGATTTTTACATGTTTGAGCCTAATGTGCTAAATGCTGCTGTTACCGCTTTGATATTATTTGGACTGTATATAAACTGTGCCGAAACCCTTCTCTTCTTACCTACGGGGAGAAGCTCGCTGGTCGAGACTCCCTATTCTGTTAGTGTCAATACCCGAAATAAGAAAGAGGACGGATAAGTTACGAAGCCGGACGGCCTTTTGGTTCCCGGTAAGTTGCCCCTCCTCGGCTCGAGTTGTCTGCTCGGGTACACTGTCTAGAACACTGACCCAGGTTTTGAACATAGAATAACGTGACTTCATGCCGGATCCCTAGTAGGAACGCTTATTTGCATCATGTTGCATATGACTTAGGGGACTCAACACAGGGGTTGGGTCCGTCTAGGACTAGCAACCTGGTATGAAAGGACCATCCTAATGCATCCCACTTGTTTTCCGTGCATCTATTTGTCTCGAGCCCGCATGCTGACCAGTGTTTGAATAATGGAAATTGAAAAAAAAAAAAGGAAGGAATAGCGGTTAAAACTCTGCCGAAATTTTGAGAAAATAAAAGGAAAATGTCTTATTAGTTTTGTTTTATTAATTGCAAAGGAAAAATAGAAAAGAAGAGAAAAAAAAGGGTCATCGTTCTACTTTTATGTACTTTTAAATATATATATATATATATAGTTTGTCCTGTCACAAAAAATGAAGATGGAAAAGAGTCTTATTTTGATATATATATATCTCTACATATATATATACAAATATAAATATATGTCTTTATTTGCGGCAAAATTACTGGTTTTGCCAAAAGTCATGAAAGTAATAAATGGGCAGGGTTTTTCATAAAGTTTTATAAAAAGTATACGTCTAAATAAAGTTTTATTTTTATTTCACTTAGGCATAATCACCCCAATAAATGTGCAGGATGAGCACGGTACAAAACGAACCCTTTTCAGTAATGACCAGGATCCCGTTTGAGTTGCGGTTATGGTGGAACGACTTAGGCAAAGAAGGGCAAGACAAAGTAAGGAAATATCTGAAAGGTCTCCCGGACCTACTAAACATTCAGCCTCGGGGTGATATCATCAGATCATTGGTCACTTGTTGGGATTCCGCACACAACGTGTTCCATTTTTCGGACTTCGAGCTCACCCCGACGTTGGAAGAAATAGCAGGGTACATCGGGATTGATGAAGCCCCTTTTAGGTTCAAATACTTGATTGCACCTAGAGCTGTCACGGTACACAGGTTTCTGGATTTCCTAAAAATACCTCGGACATTCCACCATCCAGATCTTGCCAAAGGATTCTGCAGTCTCCACCTCATATATGCTAGATACGGTCACGTGGGCGGGTTCAATAAGCCGGATTTCAAGCTATGCAGTAGAGGCAACCGACAAAAGTGGGACGAACACAGGCTAGTGGCTTTTATGACAGCCTTTCTGGGTCTTATAGTGTTCCCTAGGAAAGATGGAAACATTGATCTAAAGATAACCGGGGTTGTCAATACTTTGCTTACCCAAGATAAAAGTACTCTGGCGCCTATGATTATGGCTGACATTTTCCGGGCTCTCACTGCTTGTCGAGCCAGGGGCGACTTTTTCGAAGGATGTAACCTACTGTTGCAAATGTGGATGACCGATCATTTATGCCATCGCTCCTCACTTTTGGGTTATGGTTCGCCAGAGAAAACTTGTATTGGAGAATTCTACACGAGAATCAAAGGGTTCAATTTACCTGAGGGAGTCACATCATGGACCGCATTTCTCCGAACTCTCACTGCCAGCCAAGTCCAGTGGACGCTCGGATGGTCACCTATCGAGGAAATCATATACATGCCGGCAACCCGGCCTCACTTTCTGTTGATGGGACTGAAAAGTATCCAACCCTATGCACCATATCGGGTTTTGAGGCAACTTGGGAGGTACCAAGTGGTACCGAAAGATGAAGATTTGAGTACCCAAGTGATTGAAATCAGTCCGAACGGTCATTTCCCTGAAGAAGAAGTCCGCCAAATATGGAGTGAATGCCAACATCTGACAGCAAACACTTGTGTGATTAATACGGCACAAGGGGAAGTCGCCCCAGAATATCACGCTTGGTTTAGAGGTAGCCTGTCCTACGAAAGACCGGCTAAGAGGCCACATCTCAAAGATTTCGTAGAATCATCCCAAGGGCAATGGAACTGGTTAGCAAAAGAGAAGGGTTATCGGGCAGAGATTGGCGATTTGAAGCTACAAATGGATAGTCTGAAATTCGATAATAGCGTACAAATCGCGGCGGATCAAAGCGAAAAGAATAGATTGATCCAAGAGAACAAAGAGCTTAAGGCCCAAGTCCAAAAATTGAGATTGTCTCTCGACGAGCAGCCCAGAAGTCGATCAGACCAGCGGTTGATAAAGGGTTTGAAAAGGGAGATCGCGGAATGGCGAGACAGGTTAGAAGAATCCGAAAAGGTCATGACAGAGTTCAAGGCACGGTGGGGAACAAGAGTAGATAAGCATCGCCGGTGTTTGAACCAATTGAAACGTGACCACGAGAAGACTGTGGCCAAAATAAAGAGGGAGATGGCTACACTCGAGTTTAAAGCAGTTAAGCAGGCCGGGGATTTCCAATCGGAGAGTAGATACTGTTACGACTTGTTGGCCCAAATGAAGGAAGAAGTGCGGCAGCTGAGGGATCAGCATATACAGGACTCACAGGTATTCAAGACGTGCAGTGATCAGATAAGACACCTACTCATAGAGAAGAAAAAAACCAGAGACAAGATCAGGGCCATTGCCCATGCCATCATCAGAAGGTGTCGACGGTGTGAAAACATGACCTGCGTTACCGTTCTCCCAGTAGTGATGGGTTATGTCAAACAGACCATGCACGAGTTGGAGCAGCTCGAAAGGGATCTCGCACCTAGAACCGCGAAAAGGCCGAACGATGCCTCGCGAGTCCCTAAGTTGGAAAATTAACCTCTGGTCGAGTCTTGTTTTAGTTAAGCTTTGATGTTTTCCCATATGTTGTTTTCCATTTTTCCTTCAATCAAATAGGGTCAAAGAACCATGGAGTCTGTACTGTTGCTATGTTGTTTGAAGCAATGTGTAATAGCAAATTTTGATAATGAAATTAAGTGACTCCGGAAGAATTTCTATGTGTCTTTACTTTGGGGCAGAACTACGCCTGGTCTGATTCACGCGGGGACGTGATACGTAGGCAATCCCCATAAGATTCGACCGCTTTTAATAAATAAAGAAAAGAAAATGTAAATAAAATAAAACGCGGGGTTTCGCAGAATACTCTAAAAAGAGACGAATGAACAAACCGGGATGACGCATGTGGTTTGAAGCAAAGCATGTAGAAACGGTTAACTGCCTAGGTGCATTGCATCCTCTATGTGTTATGATCAAATCTGTTAAGCTCTAACACTAACAAAGTTTGTTGTTGTCTGATATCCAGACAGTTAGTTGTTAAAGAATTCTGGCAACACATTCATACCAAACCAGATCCAAAGGACCGGTAGCAACAAGCATGACCACTTCTGAGAATAGTAATGAGGAAGAAAGGCCGATGAGCCAGTTGCTAAAAGAGGCAATGGAAAAGATTGAAAGGATGGGACTAGAGATGCATGCAATGCAGCTAGCCCTGGCCAAAACGCAAAAGAGCCCTGAGACACTGGGACACGTGCCGGAGTACCCTCACTCTGGCCCTTCCACAAGCCGCCCAAATCCCCTCTATCATCAAGAAAGAAGCCCTCATGATTCCCAAGCTCCACCACCCCATCAACCTCTCCCAACACCCAATATTCCCATTTTTGTGGGACCTGCATCAGCCCCTTTGCAGCGAACGACCAGTGAGCCATTGTTTCAGGCTCACGATACACAATACTATCCCCCTGAGCCTACATTCCATGCACCCGAACCACAGGCTTACAATCCCCATTTGGAAGTTCCGGCAGAGGTTGAGAAGCCGGTTAAGGCCCCTGAACAAGGATGAAGTGTTGAGAAAGTTCAAAAGCCTGGAGCAATCCTTCAGGAACTTACACGGGCTGGGCAATCAAGTCAGCGTGGCATACAAAGATCTGTGCCCTTTCCCAGATGTCCAACTCCCGGCTGGGTTCAAGATGCCCAAGTTTGATTTATATGAAGGGCACGGTGATCCCATGGCACATTTGCGGGGATTCTGTAGCAAAATGAGAGGGGCAGGAGGCAAGGATGAGCTGTTGATAGCTTATTTCGGCCAAAGTCTGAGCGGATCTGCACTGGAATGGTATACCAGGCAGGATTTCAGCAGGTGGTACACGTGGGATGACCTGGCGCAGGCTTTTGCAGGTCATTTCCAGTACAATCTGGAGATAGTTCCTGACCGTCTCACGTTACTGAGAACTGGGAAGAAACCCGGGGAAAGTTTTCGCGAGTTCGGGTTCCGCTGGAGAGAACAAGCAGCTAGGGTCGATCCTCCCATGAGAGAGGGAGAGATGGTAGACTACTTTTTGCAGACATTGGATCCAACCTACTTTGGTCACTTGGTGACAACGGTTGGAAAATCTTTCAACGAGGTGGTCAAAATAGGGGTCATGATAGAAGAAGGTTTGAGGTCGGACAAGATCTTAAACTATTCGGCACTTAAGGCCACAACCCAGGCTATTCAAAACGGCACGGGAGGTGCGCTAAGAAGAAAGAAAGAAGAGGTTGCCACGATCGAGGCAGGCAGTTGGCCCAGGGCTGGCAGGCCACACTACAACCAACCCAGGCCTCACAGGTCAAACTATCCATACAACCCACCACAAAATTTCTATCCACCTCGAGAACCACATTGTTCCGTACACCAAGCCCAGGTATACACTCAGCCTCCGGTTCGCCCACAATGGCGCGCACCGGCTCCCCAGAACATATATGCACCACCACAAAACACTTACCCTCCACCAAGGGCATATAGAAATCCTTCAGGGGCAGGTTTCCGGGGAAATCCAGATGCCAGAAATGACAGGTTGCGGAAGCAAAGAACCTTCACCGAACTGGGAGAAACCTACACCGCTGTGTTCCACAAGCTGCGGCAATTGGGTTTGGTTAGTCCCGTCCATACTCGGGAACCAAATCCCCCGCCTCAGAATTTGGACCGTTCAATCAGTTGTGAATACTGTTCAGGGATGCTCGGGCACGATACCGAGAAGTGTTGGAAGTTAAGGCATGCCATACAGGATCTTATTGACACCAATAAGATCGAGGTCCAGACACCGGAGGCTCCTAACATCAACCAAAACCCACTGCCAACGCACCACGAAACTCACATGATTGAGTTGGTGTGTGAGGGAGGAGAATTAAGAAAACCCTCACAAACAGTGATGATGATCCAAGCTGCCCCAAAAGAAGTCTTAACCGGTGGAGGAACAAAGGTACAGTCGCAGGGAGAAGGCGTCAAGCCGGTAGTAATATGGGGGAAGAACCCGTCCGTCATAACAAGCAAACCCGAGCCAAGCAAATTGGTAATACCAGGGATCCTGCCCACACCGGCAGTCATGTTGAAAGGGGTATGTAGAGAACGGGTGACCATAAAGCCGGTGGTCCAACTGCCTATGCTTGACAGCAGGGCTGTGCCCTGGAAATATGAAAAAGCAGTGGTAACGTACCAAGGAAAACAGGTGGAAGAAGTCAGTTGTGAAGCGCAAGGTTTGACTCGATCAGGTCGATGTTTTGCTCCGGCGGAGTTAAGAAAAACCAACCCAGTGGCAACCAAGAAGCCAGTGTCAGAAGAAGAGGCTGAAGACTTCCTGAGGAAGATGAAAGTACAAGACTATTCTGTGGTTGAGCAGCTGAGAAAAACACCTGCCCAGATCTCACTATTGTCATTACTCCTCCATTCCGAGGAACATCGTCGGGCCCTGTTAAAGATATTGAACGAGGCTCATGTACCCAGTGAGATTTCTGTAAACCACCTGGAAACCATTGCTAGCAAGATTTTCGAGGTGAACAGAGTGACATTCTCAGATGATGACCTGCCGGTGGAAGGTACGGAGCATAACAAAGCTCTATACCTAGCTGTCAAATGTGAAGACTCGGTGGTAACCCGAGTATTGGTGGATAACGGCTCAAGCGCCAATATTTGTCCATTATCCACCCTGGACCAGTTAAAGATTGACCGTGGAAGAATCCGGGAGAATAGCATCTGTGTCCGAGGGTTTGACGGAAACGGAACAGCCACTGTGGGGGATGTTGTACTTGAACTAACCATTGGCCCGGTCCTGTTTACCATGGAATTCCAGGTGTTGGACGCCACGGTATCTTACAACTTGCTGTTAGGACGACCTTGGATTCATGCAGCTAAAGCGGTGCCTTCCACCCTACATCAGACAGTGAAGTTCGAGTGGGAAAGACAAGAGGTCGTGTTGCACGGTGAGGATACAACATGCACCGTGGGCGGAACCATTGTGCCTTTCATAGAGACCACTGATGACAAGGGTCCTTGGGTCTACCAGGTTCTCGATACAGGGTCGGCCAACAAAATCTCTGAAGGAGAAATCATCCCGCACCCTAGGGTAGCTGCCGCAACAGTCATGATGGTATCGGAGATGCTGGGTAATGGGTTTGTGCCGGGAAAAGGCCTGGGAGTTGAACTTCAAGGGATAGTCCAACCTGTCTCCCTTCCTAAGAATCTGGAAACTTTCGGGTTGGGGTTCAAACCAACCGCAGCAGACAGGAAGCAAGCGCGAAAAATGAAGAAGAAGGTCTGGTTTCTGCCTAAACCAGTGCCACGCCTCTCAAGGTCTTTTGTTAAAGCTAGTGCCAAGGGGTCAGCGATCCCAAAGATTCGAGGACCTTTGATCGGTATAAATGAAGACCTCAATCAGAGTTTTGAAAGGCTATTTGCGGATGTCAGTATGGTGGAAGCTGGAGAGGGTTCCAGCAGAGCAGAGATACAATTCGTGGGGCCTGAGGCCAAGACCAACAATTGGACGGTTACTCCTCTTCCTGTCCGAGGGGAGTCTTGGTAGTAGGCTTTGATTAATGTTTTGTTTGTTTGTTTGTTTGATCGGATTATTCAAGGGTGTAATCCCAATTTTACTTTCGTTTTGTAAAAGTGTGAACCCTTTTTATCCTGCAAATTTAATAAAGTTCTTTTCTTTTGTCCCATTTTAATTTCTTGTTTTGTTCTTTTTCTTTCTGAACAGTTCTCTTTTTACTGGTCCTAATGACATGGCATGCACAGCGGATCTTCGACCTAGTCTAATAAATCAATCTGAATCTGACTCAACAATGCAAGAGGTCGTTTGTGACGAAGGAGAAGCCTTCGAAGAAATAAATCGAGAACTGTGCCAATTTGAAGAGAAACCCAAGCCTAACCTAAATGACACTGAGGCTGTGAACCTAGGAGACGCTGATATCATCCAAGAGACCAAAATTAGCATCCACATTGAGCCAAATGTCAAAGCAGAATTGATCGAAACTCTCAGGGAATTCAAAGATGTTTTTGCATGGTCATATGATGATATGCCTGGATTGAGCACCGATTTAGTGGTTCACAAATTGCCCACTGACCCGGCATACCCTCCGGTCAAGCAAAAACTAAGGAAATTTAAAACAGAAATGAGTGTAAAGATCAAAGAAGAAGTGATTAAGCAGTTGCAATCGAAGGTCATTCGGGTCACTCGATATCCCGAGTGGTTGGCCAATGTGGTACCAGTCCCAAAGAAGGATGGAAAAATCAGGGTGTGCGTCGACTACCGCAACCTCAACAAAGCAAGTCCCAAGGACAATTTCCCGTTACCCAACATTCATATCCTGATCGATAATTGCGCTGGGCGCGAGATCGGATCCTTTGTGGATTGCTATGCGGGTTATCATCAGATCCTAATGGATGAGGAGGATGCTGAGAAGACAGCATTTATTACGCCATGGGGAACCTACTGCTATCGGGTAATGCCGTTCGGTTTAAAGAACGCTGGGGCAACGTACATGCGAGCAATGACTGCTGTGTTTCATGACATGATACACAAAGAAATAGAAGTGTACGTCGATGATGTGATCATCAAATCTTGGCGTCAGGAGGACCATGTAGCAGACCTAAGGAGATTTTTCCAAAGACTCCGAAGGTATGATATCAAGCTTAACCCGGCCAAATGCGCATTCGGGGTTCCATCAGGAAAGTTGCTAGGATTCATCGTCAGTCGACGGGGGATTGAGTTAGACCCATCCAAAATTGAATCCATCCGAGACTTGCCACCGCCAAGGAACAAAACAGAGGTAATGAGTTTGCTGGGTAGACTCAATTACATCAGCAGGTTCATCGCTCAACTCACAGCAACTTGTGAACCCATATTTCGGCTACTGAGAAAGGATGCTGCAGTAGGTTGGACGACAGAGTGTCAGGAGGCTTTCGACCAAATCAAAGGGTATCTATCTAATCCACCCGTATTGGTCCCGCCTAAGCCCGGGAAGCCCCTAATCCTTTACCTGACGGTCTTGGAAAATTCATTTGGTTGTGTACTGGGGCAACATGATGACACAGGGAGGAAGGAGCAGGCCATCTACTATCTTAGCAAGAAATTCACAGTGCATGAGGTCAAGTACACTCAACTCGAGAAAACATGCTGCGCCCTAACTTGGGTAGCTCAGAAGTTGAAACACTACCTGTCTTCATATACTACTTATCTCATATCCCGCTTGGACCCATTGAAGTATATCTTTCAGAAACCTATGCCCACGGGGAGGTTGGCAAAATGGCAAATTCTGCTCACAGAATTTGATATCATCTACGTGACGAGGACTGCCATGAAAGCCCAGGCACTGGCAGACCATTTGGCAGAGAATCCCGTTGATGAAAAATACGAGCCCTTAAGAACGTATTTTCCTGACGAAGAGGTGATGCATACGAATGAGTTGGAATTACCTGAGGAACCAGGTTGGAAGCTTTTCTTCGATGGAGCTGCAAACGCAAAAGGGGTTGGAATAGGAGCAGTACTCATTTCTGAAACAGGACGGCATTATCCTGTTACGGCCCAACTGCGCTTCTACTGCACTAACAATATGGCCGAATATGAGGCTTGCATTCTGGGTCTGCGCTTGGCTGCTGACATGGATGTCCAAGACGTCTTGGTCTTGGGAGACTCGGACCTCTTGGTACATCAAATTCAGGGTGAATGGGAAACACGAGATCTAAAGCTCATACCATACCGACAATGCTTGCATGATCTGAGCAAGCAATTTCGATCGGTGAAGTTCAAACACATCCCGAGAGTTCACAATGAGGTTGCAGATGCCTTAGCCACCTTAGCATCAATGCTGCACCACCCTGACAAAATGTATGTTGATCCTCTGCATATCCAAGTCCGTGATCAGCACGCCTACTGCAATACCATAGAAGAAGAAGCAGATGGAGAACCCTGGTTTCATGATATCAAGGAATACCTCAGAATGGGGATATATCCAGAACATGCCTCGGGAGACCAAAAAAGAGCCCTTCGGCGTTTGTCGAATGGTTTCTTCCTCAGTGGAGGAGTATTGTACAAAAGAACCCCGGATTTGGGATTGTTGAGATGCGTAGATGCCAGTCAAGCAATGACGGTCATGGAAGAGGTACATGCGGGAGTTTGCGGACCACACATGAGCGGATATGTATTGGCGAGAAAGATCCTTCGAACAGGGTGTTATTGGCTCACCATGGAACGCGACTGTATCACTTTTGTGAGGAAATGCCATCAGTGCCAGATACACGGAGATTTGATTCATTCTCCGCCAACAGAGTTACATACGATGTCAGCACCTTGGCCGTTTGTGGCCTGGGGCATGGATGTCATTGGGCCCATCGAGCCAGCAGCGTCCAACGGTCACAGGTTCATTCTAGTGACCATTGATTACTTCACCAAATGGGTTGAGGCTAAAACCTTCAAGTCGGTAACCAAGAAGGCGGTGGTGGACTTTGTTCACTCCCATATCATCTGCAGATTTGGGATCCCAAAAGTGATCATCACGGATAACGGTGCGAATCTTAATAGCAGCCTGATGAAAGAGGTATGCCAACAATTCAAGATTACACACCGCAATTCCACCCCATATCGTCCTAAGGCAAATGGAGCAGTCGAAGCAGCCAATAAGAATATCAAGAAGATACTGCGAAAAATGGTAGAAGGGTCCAGACAGTGGCACGAGAAATTGCCCTTTGCTTTGTTGGGTTACCGCACTACCGTCCGGACTTCCATAGGCACAACTCCTTATTTGTTGGTATATGGGACTGAGGCCGTGATACCAGCGGAGGTCGAAATTCCGTCCCTCCGAATTGTCGCTGAAGCCGGGATTGGTGATGATGAATGGGTCAAAGCTTGATTGGAGCAGTTGAGCCTGATAGATGAGAAAAGATTGGCAGCAGTGTGCCATGGTCAGCTGTACCAGAAGAGAATGGCAAGATCGTATAATAAAAAGGTGCGCCCCAGGAAGTTTGAAGTAGGGCAGCAGGTATTAAAGAAGATCCTCCCACATCAGGTCGAGGCAAAAGGCAAATTCGCCCCAAATTGGCAAGGGCCTTATGTCGTGACCAGAATATTGTCCAACGGTGCTTTGTGTTTAACAGATGTCGAAGGTAGATGTGTCGACATGGCTATCAATTCAGATGCAGTCAAGAGATATTATGCGTAATTTCTTTAAATTATGGCAATTTTGGTTTATTTGTTTGTATTTGGCATTTGTTGAATAATGAGATGACGGAGGCGATTCTTTCTTCTATCCAAACACTTTTAACCCTCGCTTCCCCCTTTGAGCATTAAGCAAATTCTTTCAATACCCCTCTTTTGGAATCACTAATGGGAAAGATACGAAAAAAAAGAAAAAAAGAAAGGAAAAGAAAAGAAAAAGAAAAAGAAAAGAAAATAAAAAAAAGAAAGAAAAGAAAAATCAAGGAATATAAAACCGTGGGAACTACGTTTGACCTGATTCCTCGAAGAGGATACGTAGGCGCCTCACGGCTCGGTCATAGTATGCATCGTAATAAATATAGGATGCATAATGTACATGGTGTGCATAATAGACACAGCGTGCGTAACGCACGTAGCACAACCTAAGAGTAAAAAATAAATAAATTCCCCAAGCAAGAAAACTGGGGCAGAAGTTATGTTTTAAGTTCCAACAAAGGTTTGATTCCAAAAGTTGTAGCACATCACCCTTCAAGTTGTTTTCATTTTTTAGCCTTCCTTCAACCCCACACCAAAACCAACATCGACATCCAAAAGACCTCCCGATCAATGTTCGAGAGATGCCAAATCCGGCAAATAAGACCGAGAATGATACACTGATCCCCAGCAAAGAAGAGGATCGTGAGACTGGGAATGAATTGATAGTCAAAGGAATCTCCAGAAGAGAGGGTCGTATCTACAACGCCCCGATTCATCGAAAGAAATAAAATGAGAGAGTCTCATCGGTGAAAACCTTCGCAGGCACCGAGAGGCGACGTAAGACGAGGGATATGAAATGAGAGAGTCTTATTGGTGAAAACCTTCACAGGCACCATAAGGCGCCGGGAGATGAGAGAAAAGAGAGAGTCTCATTAGTGAAAACCCCTCGAAGGGCACTATGAGGCGACAAGATAAGAGCAGCAAAAGCTACCACATTCGCAACAAGATGAACATCCATTTATCATCCCCAGCAAGTCAGACCATCGGACAAATCGATTGATACAAATAGACTGGGTCGGGAATCTATGGTGCACGCCATGATCACGGGGACCAGTCATGTCCTCCAGATAAGTTCTTTTGATTAGCTCCTCCCACAAAATATTGGCTCACAAAGTTTTTCTCTTTTCCATATCTTTATTTTCTTTTCCTGAAATGTGTCTTTAAAGGATTTTTCAAAGCTTACTACCAGAAATCGAAGGGGAATTCATCCAATTTAGGAGAATACAAACAGTCCTAAAAGCCGGCCCCAGGCAATGCAGGGACATGTGCTCGGAAATGTTGGAAGAAGTAAGCTCCAAAAGGGAGTGGTTTCGGGAGTTAGAAGCAGACTCCCACATCATGTGTTTTAAAAGAAAGCAGAAAAGGGGATAAATTGAAAACCAATCCCCAGCAGGCTAGAGACCCCCAACAGGCAACTTTGCCCGCCAACCAATTATGGGGACAAAGAGCAAGAAAAGGGGAAGAGAGAAAAATTGCTCGCCAGAAAGGCACCCTCTACCACCACGATTAAAACTGATTAAATCCTTTTGTCTGCTGCAGGAAAACAAAGGATTGATGATGGCTGCAAGATGCACCGCCATGGAAGTCACCAAAAACCGGGGCAGAAAATTTTCTGCCGATTGTCGAAAATTTTCTCGGAAGAACGGGGAAACAATTCCAATACATTTAAGTTCTAGGTCGCCCACCAGTATAATGCGGGAATACATTTAAGTTCTAGGTCGCCCACCAGTATAATGCGGGAATACATTTAAGTTCTAGGTCGCCCACCAGTATAATGCGGGAATACATTTAAGTTCTAGGTCGCCCACCAGTATAATGCGGGAATACATTTAAGTTCTAGGTCGCCCACCAGTATAATGCGGGAATACATTTAAGTTCTAGGTCGCCCACCAGTATAATGCGGGAATACATTTAAGTTCTAGGTCGCCCACCAGTATAATGCGGGAATACATTTAAGTTCTAGGTCGCCCACCAGTATAATGCGGGAATACATTTAAGTTCTAGGTCGCCCACCAGTATAATGCGGGAATACATTTAAGTTCTAGGTCGCCCACCAGTATAATGCGGGAATACATTTAAGTTCTAGGTCGCCCACCAGTATAATGCGGGAATACATTTAAGTTCTAGGTCGCCCACCAGTATAATGCGGGAATACATTTAAGTTCTAGGTCGCCCACCAGTATAATGCGGGAATACATTTAAGTTCTAGGTCGCCCACCAGTATAATGCGGGAATACATTTAAGTTCTAGGTCGCCCACCAGTATAATGCGGGAATACATTTAAGTTCTAGGTCGCCCACCAGTATAATGCGGGAATACATTTAAGTTCTAGGTCGCCCACCAGTATAATGCGGGAATACATTTAAGTTCTAGGTCGCCCACCAGTATAATGCGGGAATACATTTAAGTTCTAGATCGCCCACCAGTATAATGCGGGAATACATTTAAGTTCTAGTTCGCCCACCAGTATAATGCGGGAATACATTTAAGTTCTAGGTCGCCCACCAGTATAATGCGGGAATACATTTAAGTTCTAGGTCGCCCACCAGTATAATGCGGGAATACATTTAAGTTCTAGGTCGCCCACCAGTATAATGCGGGAATACATTTAAGTTCTAGGTCGCCCACCAGTATAATGCGGGAATACATTTAAGTTCTAGGTCGCCCACCAGTATAATGCGGGAATACATTTAAGTTCTAGGTCGCCCACCAGTATAATGCGGGAATACATTTAAGTTCTAGGTCGCCCACCAGTATAATGCGGGAATACATTTAAGTTCTAGGTCGCCCACCAGTATAATGCGGGAATACATTTAAGTTCTAGGTCGCCCACCAGTATAATGCGGGAACACATTTAAGTTCTAGGTCGCCCACCAGTATAATGCGGGAACACATTTAAGTTCTAGGTCGCCCACCAGTATAATGCGGGAATACATTTAAGTTCTAGGTCGCCCACCAGTATAATGCGGGAATACATTTAAGTTCTAGGTCGCCCACCAGTATAATGCGGGAATACATTTAAGTTCTAGGTCGCCCACCAGTATAATGCGGGAATACATTTAAGTTCTAGGTCGCCCACCAGTATAATGCGGGAATACATTTAAGTTCTAGGTCGCCCACCAGTATAATGCGGGAATACATTTAAGTTCTAGGTCGCCCACCAGTATAATGCGGGAATACATTTAAGTTCTAGGTCGCCCACCAGTATAATGCGGGAATACATTCAGCTCTAGATTTTGGAATCAGTCACCCCACCTGAAGACGGAAGGGTACAACAGAGATCCCCAAACGGGAAACAATGAAATCCCCAGCACCAAGAAGCAGACAACTGCAGAGGCAAGCGCGCAATTCAAAAGGAAAAAGGAACGCGTCTCAAAAGAGCAGTTTGAGAACGCTATGGCATGCCCAACATAACAATTCTGATGAAAAGCCATACCACTGAGGAAACCATTGAAAGATTTAAAGAAGAAAGTCGTATCCCCAGCGGGTCAAGCAAAGTGATGAAAACTGGCATTCAAACGTCAGCAAAGGACCAACATCATCTCCCAAAGGCACAAGATAAAGGCATCGGAGGAAAGCGATAGCCGACAAGAAAGCAAGGCAACAAGAACAAGTCGAAGATGGATGAGACTTCAGGATCCTCAGTTTAGCTTAGCTTCTTGTTTTTCCTTTTAGAGCAATGTAATAGGGAGATCGGTTGAGCAGTAGCATACAACAGCGCACAACAACAGCAAGCAATACAGTCACATGGTAGTCCCAGCTACCAAAATTTCCCGAACTACATTGACCTGATTCCTGTTCAGCCCAGGATATGTAGGAAACCTCTGAAGCAAAGGTTCGGTCAAATCTTTTTCAAAAAATGCTTCACACGGAGTATTCGGACGGGCAAAAATCGCTCGCTTTATCTTTGCGCGAAAACCCTTCGTGTCTTCGTGCAAAGAGGGGCAGCTGTAAGCACGTGATTTTTTGCTTCACGGACAATCGCTCCAAAAGAAAATAAAAACAGTGGCAAAAGGCTTCGCTGTACAAATTTTCGATCTTTCCGTGACGTGTGTTGTTAGTCGTTTGTGAGTCTGTCCATTTTGCATCTAGTCATTATCAAACAAAAAAATACGAAAATATATGTGGCGTTAAAAGAAAATTCAAAAAAAATATAAATATATGTGCATCGTCCGTCTTAGGTTGTGATTTAACTTACTTGGTATGATAATTATGTTGAAATGCCATAATGTTATTTGTTTTAATTTCATTTTTTTTATTAGTTATTTTTATTTTTCTTTAAGTTGGAAAACAAAAGAAAGTTGAAATCAATTTGGGCCCAGAAAAAATAAGACAAAACAGGCCCAAACCAACGATCTGACCCGGTCCAGACCAGGCCTGCCCAGGCACCTCCTGGAAACGACGTCGTTTCGGGCAAATCAATCTGAGCCGTCCGTCCCAGCCGATCCAACGACTCAGGGCCTCTTTCAGCAACCCGTTTTTAAACCCGACCCAATAACCGGTCTGACCCAACCCCTCACTTAAACCAAACGACCCCGTTTAACTGCAAAACGACCCCGTCTCATTTCTCAGCATCAGATCCAAGCCGTTGAGATCATATGATCCAACGGCTCAGATCTAAACCCCTAGACCATATATAAGCCTTCCCTTACACCCACGCCCCCTATACCAACACCCCACCCCTTCGTCCCCAAGTTCAAACCCAGACCTCCCATTAGAAACCCTAGTCGCCCTCGTCTTCCTTGCCATTAAAGCCGGCGGCATGGACGCCGGTGGCCACCTCCTGAACACCCTAGGACCACCTCACTGTCCTGAACACGAATCCACTAACCACGAGCCTCGAATCACTTCCGTTCGTCTCGAATCTTCGTTTGAAGATTTGAGTCGAACCTGGACCTATGCCAAACCACCCCATCTTCATGCTAGACACTCTCCTGACCTTCCTCGTGACCAAACCAAACTTGGTTTGGTCCGAATCTACCCACAACTCCCAAAAATCCAGATCTGGGAATCCAGACTTTTGAAACACATGCACCTGGGGAACCCGGCCAGTTTTGACATGGGTTTGAGGTCTAATAGACCTTAATCAAGGTGTTCTCGTGTGAGAACACCCTGATTAAAGTTTGTTCGGCCTCAGAAGGTCGACGTTGAATCAAGTTTGAGTCTGTTTGATTTAAACATTTTCGGTAAGTTTTTCCTTTCTTTTGTGTTTAGTTTTGATTAAGTGGTCAGCATGTTTCGTTGTGTTTGTTTGTTATTTCTGTTATTTTCATCCGGATTTCTTTCTTCCCTGTAAAGGCCTTTTTATTTGGTCGATTGTATTCTGTGTATGACTCTGAATGTACTCTGTGAGTAAACATGATCGTCGATTAGTTTAATCGTCAGATAAGTTGACTCATATAGGCCCCCAGTAATTGAACAAAAATTGTCCGATGCCCTTTAGGTCCCTAAATGTATTGTTTATGTGAGCGATCGATTATTACCTGCTATAATTAGTATAGTCGACTCGATAAATGTCGTCGATTAGTTTTCTATAACTAATGAATCGAAGGAGCTAGTATTTTCACATAACTAATTGAACTCGGACACTGGCTGGATGACCTAGTAATGTTTGAAATGGTCTGTTGGCATTATAAAAATGACTAAAAGGGTTCAGTCTAGGCAGTCCTGAGCTCGAGCTTTCATCAGTGCAAAAAATGCCCTAATGCTGCAATAGGCAGGGGCAGTAATAATCAAGGTTGACAGGGGTATTCTGGGGTGTTAAAAAGAACAGAAATAATTAGTTTAAATGAGCTGACAAGTAGGGTACTAATTTGGGATTAAACTAATACCAATGGGGAACAAGACACAAGGGTATGGGGCTTAAAATGAATAAACAAATGAGCCCATAATTCTGGATTAAACAAAAAATCAGGCGTGGGGAATAAAGGGGGGCTGACACCAAAAGATGCTGAGGCATGGGGCTTAAAGGGGTATGGGCAGGCTGCAAGTTGCAGCAAAAAGGGCAGCCTAGCTGCACTGAGTCATTTGGCTTATAAATAGGCCATTTGTGAACTGAAAAAGGGTGGGACTTTTAGTCTTGAGAAAAAGAGAAAACAAAGGGGGGAAATTTCCAGAACACTTTAACCAATCACTGCCCAAAACTGCACGAGGAGCTAAATTGGTTGGGTTATCCTGGCCAAGCCAGTTATTCTAACTAGGGTCATTACTGTTCCATTAAGAGAAAGGCTGTGTGTTTTCTGCAGTGATTGTTACTATACTGAGTTTCTTTTGTGTGCTGTGGATTGAGTTTTAGCCTTCTCCATTGTTGGAACTGTACTGGGTATTTGCTGAGTTTTGTGGTTATTGGGTCTTCTGTTGCCGTTACATTTGGTATCTTGGGTTTTCGGTTGGTTCTTTGCTCTTTTTCTGGGATTTGTCTGTCTGAGGCTCAAGCACCTGTGGGCTACATAGTTGCTGCTGGTTGTGTTGCTGTGTTGTTGCTATTTGTTGTTGCTGTTGATTACTTGCTGCTGATATTCTTTCTCTTCCTCTTCTTATGGTGCAAATATCCAGGTACACGACTAATACTGTCAATGTAACTTGAAGTTGAGTATGAATGTAAAAAGAGAAGAATTGAAGGTTGTTTACTTTAAGCATAGGCTGTTGTATTGAATATCATGTAATGTATGATAGTCTGCATTTTGTTTGGATACTGAAGGCAACTTGCACGCCTAGCAAATATCAATGTATGGGGATTAAATGTTAGTTGTATATGTAAGCTGTTAGATGAATATTCCTAATGCAGTAGGTTGTATCCCAGACTTAGGTTCAAATTGTGTAACATACTCTTTAATGTAGGCCAGACATGTAAACTATCCATTACTAGTATGGTTATTTCCCCTTCTGCTATTTTGCCCCATATAAATTGATGAAGAACAAAGAATCAGTTCTAGGCTTCCAACCCAGAAAGGTCGAGCCCAAATCAAAAAATCAGCTAGGCCTGTATCGGAAAAACAGGGCCCAAGTCGGTCCATCTCACATGAGCTGGGTTTGGGCCCATAATTTGCGACTAGTTGGCTATAAATGCAGTCACGTTTTTATTCTACAGTAGCACTTTAAATACGGTTTTATAATCAACTAAGGCTGTTTACTGCTTTCAATTGATAGAGACAAATACGACGAGAAAAATAGTTGCTATAGGATATCCCTTAAAAATAACAACGAGATGAGCCTCGATAAAAATAAACAAAACGCAGACACGAGGCCCTTGTTAAAAGCATATTAGTGAAGCATTTAGTTCCCAGGACGGGTCGTTTAGCAAATTTCACAACCTCCCTAAAATAATAATACGTTAGACTCTTAGGACGCGCCTTAATAAATCTTACCTTCGTAAACTCGGGTGCACATTGATGTGACCCAAATCCAAATCTCAACGGAATCGAAGTGCGTTTCTAATCACGGGTACATTGATTGTGACGTGGTTCGAGATGCGTGTCCATGACGTTGCAAATTCATTTTAAAATAAGGATGAGATGAGCCTCGCCGAATAAAAAATGCAATTTGCGGGGCCCTCAGTAAATATTTGTCTAAAATTACTTAGACTTCAGGAGGGCCATTTAGCGAATTTCGCGGCCTTCCCAAAATAGTAACACGATAGTCGCTTTAGGCGCGTCTTAAATAATTTATTTTTCTTAATTCGGGTGCACATTTATGTGACCCAAATCCAAATCTCAACCGAGTCAAGATATGTCAATAACCACGGGTGCATTGATGTAACGGGGTTCGAGACATGTTTTCACAACGTTGCAAGTCCTATAAAATAACAGTGAATGATAAAAGCGGTTAAAAGTTAAATTTTGCACGTAAGTTCACACTTGTCTAAAATCAGATAATCTAGCCGAATATAACAGTTGAGCGACCGTGCTAGAACCACGGAACTCGGGAACGCCTAACACCTTCTCCCGGGTTAACAGAATTCCTTGTCCGGATTTTTGGTACGCAGACTGTAATATAGAGTCATTCTTTTCCTCGATTCGGGATTAAAAATGGTGACTTGGGACACCCTAAATCTCCCAAGTGGCGACTCTGAGATAATCAAACCAATCCCGTTTCGATTGTCCTTTAATTGGAAAAACTCCTTGTACCCTCTCCGGTATGTAAAAAGGAGGTGTGACAGGTAGAACCTAAGTTTTTCAAAAATTGGGGATTTGGACCTCGATTTGAAGTCCGATTTCAAAACAAATTATATATTTGGGTTCGTAGGGGAATGGGTAATCAGATTTTGGTTCGAACCTCGGGTTTTGACCATGTAGGCCTAGGGTGATTTTTGACTTTTTGGGCAAAACTTTAGAAAACTCATTTTTATGCATTCAAATTAATTCATTTGGCGTTTATTGATGTAGTTAAGTAACTTGTGACTAGATACGAGTGAATTGGTGGTGGAATCAAGGGGTAAGGCTATAATTGAATTGTGAATTGTGTTCGTGGCATCGAGGTAAGTGTTTGGTCTAACCTTAGCTTGAGGGATTAAGAGTTGAGTCCTATTTGCTATGTGGTAATCGTTGAGTACGATGTATAGGCATGGTGACGAGTATCTATACGTTGGTATCTAGCATATCGTGAGTCTTTATATTGTGATCTTTGTTGTATCTTTCATGCCTTTGTGGTGGTTTCTATTTGTGGTATAAAGTTTGTGGAAGTAATTGTGATCTATGAACCTTGAGGAGCGTTGGCTCAAGTTGTATAACGAATTGCGAAAGTATAAGTGATAATTGAACCTCTAGAGCATTGGCTCGAGTTGTGAAGTGAATAGTGAAGAAAAAATGAGAAAGAGAAGAGATCATTATATTGTCACCCTTGCTAGGCTATTGTTGATTTATTTGTTATCTCCCTTTGCCGGGATGTTGATGTTATTGATGTTGTTCCCTTGCCGGGATTAAATTGTTGAATTGTTTTTCCCTTGCCGGGATTTTTATTGCAATTTTATTTGTTCCCTTGCCCTATTGTTTGTGATTGTTGTTTGGGTGAGGAAGAGAGTTAAAGCACGAAGGGTGATGCCGTGCATTGCTTGTTTTGTGAGGAAAGAGTGTAAAGCACGAAGGGTGATGTCGTGCCACACGATGTATCATTCCGTGCCAATTATATTGATTATATGGTGAGGAAAGAGAGTAAAAGCACGAAGGGTGATGTCGTGTATATTTTTATTATATGATTGCTTTGGTGAGGACGAGAGTAAAAGCACGAAGGGTGATGTCGTGCATTTGTTGATTTCTGATTTTTTGTTGATATCCGAGTTATATTGTTCCTTTCATTACTTGATGTCTTTCTATTCGGAATTGTTATCTCCCCCACAGTATGCTTCCCCTCCCATATTTACTAGTTATTTCTGTATTTCTTTCTGCTGTATATGAATTTGAACTGTACAGGTTTATTTGGTAGTCTGGTCCTAGCCTCGTCACTACTTCGTCGAGGTTAGGCTAGACACTTACTAGCACATAGGGGTCGGTTGTGCTGATACTACACTTTACACTATGTGCAGATCCCGAAGCAGCTTTTGGACCGTAGTGTGGAAACTACCTTCAATCCACCCGGAGATCCAAGGTAGACCTGCAGGCATCCGCAGGCCCTGGCGTCTCCCTCTATCCATATTTCCTATTTCCTATTTTATCTTCCTTCTATTCAGAAACAGTATATTGTTATTTCTTCAGACTTTGTATGTAGCAATCTTAGACAGTCTGTGACACTGTGACACCAGATTTTGGGTGGTTAAGGCTTAAGTATTTGTAATAGATACAGTTTTCATATATTTTATCATTGTCTTCCGCTTAAATTTGAATTTCCGTTGTTTATCACGTTATCGCCTTATATTTGTTATAAAGAAATAATCGGTTAATGAAATAATTAGATCAAAGGTTTGGCTTGCCTAGCTCACATTAGTAGGCGCCATTACGACTCCCGAGGGTAGGAAATCTGGGTCGTGACATTTATGTTCTCTCAAATTGTATGAGCCAATTGATCGAATATATATATATATATATATATATATATATATATATATATATATATATATATATATATATATATATGTGTGTGTGTGTGTGTGTGTGTGTGTGTGTGTGTGTGTGTGTGTGTGTGTGCGCGCGCGCGCGCGCATGTCAATTAGAATGAAATAGATTTGGATAAGGTAAATACATAGATAAATATAATTGCACTATTTGGGATTGCTATTTAAACAAAATAAAGTGAATCACAAAATCATAAGGTAAGATTCATTTAATTAAGAATTACATGTAAGAACTCATCTTCTTTTAATACATGTGCATCGTAGAAGAAAAAATATTTCAAGTAGGTTAATATTTATTTAATTATAATATATTCACTTAACTATATCCCAAAGGTATCATTTAAATTGCTAAAATAATGTGACTTTAATTGTGTGGTTAAAATTGAGGTAACTAGCAAAATTATTGAGCAAATTACGATCCAACTGTTTTATAAGTTGGCAACTCCCAAAAGATAGAATATATTGATTGTTAATAAATTATCATGTATGTATATATTAATTTGTCACTGTGTAATTTCAGGTTGGTAGAAGTTGATGTTGATGTGAGAATTTATTATGTTGAGATAATAATATAATATATTTTTATAATTTAAATTAAGATATTACTAAATGTATTTTTATTTGTGATTACTCTATATAGTATAACTTCACTTAGCTTCAATATAGATGAGATAATTTGACTTGACACGAAATTTAAGAGTGAAAAAGAAAACTTTTGAAACTTATGATCCTAATAGTTTTGTGGGGCCATGATATTTGCATGAGTGTAAGAACTTCTCATTATATGTAAAATAGGTAACATAAAAAATTTAATGTTAAATTATTTCCAAATACATAAATGTGTCATTCTTTTGGAACAGACTAATAAGAAAAATATTTTATGTAAATTGAAAGGGAAGGAGTATTTATTTTTGAATCATATTGTATTTTTATTTGTTTGTATCACCGGCTATATATGGGGTTATAATATTTAAGTTTATGTCAATAGTTATTCATATAATTTGTTCTTTTTAATTTATAGAATTTAGCAGGATCATAATATTATTCGTGCATCCTGCAAGTACTAATACTAGTTATATTAAAAGGAGAGTAGTGAAGTATATGGTTAAGCCAAGTGACAAGTTAAAATGAAGCCACATGGAAATTTTATGGAATCTATTTGTTGGATTCTATTTGTATAACAATGAAAAAATTTATTAATAGATAACAATGAATTTTTTTTTTATGAAATCTATTTGTTGGATTTTATTTGTATAACAATGAAAAAATTTATTAATAGATATTCTTTTGGATCTAATTCATAATTAAAAAATATATCTATGAGGAATTGCATATTCATAACTTATAATTACCATATTTAGAGTAATATTATATGACAAATGATTTACTTTAAGTGATGAGTTAAAGTAAGTATTAATTAGAAAAAACAACGTATTCATGGTTTAGTTAAGGAAATGAATATTCATGGTTTTCTTCCAAAGATAAAATAAAGTAAGCATTAGTTCGCCAAATTGTTAGGTAATGAGAAAAATATATAAAAATTATTTCATATTGTCATAAAAATGGATGGAAAAAAGTTTTTTCCGAAACATGTTAGATATATATATGAGATTATGTTGCCATAAATATATATATATATATATATATATATAAAGGAGGGAAAAAGAATGCTGACTTGGCACCTCTCTTTGGCTAAGAAAAACACTTATCTTTTTTCTTAATTTTTTTGCCTTTTTTCTCTTGCTTTTCTATTAAATATATATTTTCTTCTTTCCAAGAGAAAAAGTGAAATGGTTGTTATTAAAGTTGTAACTGATGCAATTAATCATAGTACTCATAATGCTAATTAAACTATAATAATGGTCGGTAAACGTTACAATCTATTCTTATTACCCAACTTAAATTATCAATTTTATTGGTTACTTTCTTTTTTTACTATAAATACTAAGTCATATCTTCTCCATCACAAAATCTCTTCTCTTCATCTATAATCATTCATTTTCTTTGTCTCTTTTTTATTTGAAGCTCTCTTTATAGAAAGATTTTTTTCCCTCCCAAGGTTCTTTCATCTTAAATCTTTTGGTTGTTAGTTATGGAATGGGAAAGAGAAGAACATATGTCGCTACAAGTGACAGTATTTGGGGAGTCAAATACAAGGTCAAATACAAGCTTGATAAAGACGCTATCATCAACGATGTATGCATATTTTGTTACTCTTAATCTGCCGTAGGCTTGTAATTGTAGTGAGTTCATAGGTAATAGTTTTGCCTTTTCATTGGTGTAAAAATATCCTTTTTGAATACTAGGACTGATTATACTAAGTGTGTGTGTATATATATATATATATATATATATATATATATATAGGCATATCTGAATGGTAGGAGGAATTAATTAAGAGAGTATTAATTTTTTGAAATTTTTCATAAGTTTGGTAAGAGGGGGATTGTTGATTTGGTTATTTAAGGAAGGGTAATGATTTCTGATTTTATGGAGAAACTGAAGAGCATGAAATATTAGAAAGAAAATGAAATAAGAAGATAACATAAAGAAAAAAATGTTTATTCTGGCTACAACTTTTTATATATTATATTTTGTTAAGCATTTAAATGTATAACTTTTATTTAACATCAGATTACTTTTATGAAGAGATGTGTGAGAGAGAGGGGGGGATGAGAGGGAAATATAATTAAGATTATATAAAAATTAATTTTTGACTTTTTTATGTAGTACAAAATATAATATACAAAAATATTAATTAAGAGAGAAATTGACTTAATTAGTAAGAGCATAAAGGAGAATTGACTTAGGTTATTTAAGGAAGGATATACGGAAAATAATGTTAGAATGAAGTAAAATAAATAGTATAAGGAAAATAGGTAGGATGAAATTATCAAAATGAAAAACGATAGAAAAAAAAGATTAAAAACCAAAGGATAGATTATCAACAAGAAAAATGACAAAAAAGGGAAACGAGAATTCAGAAATGTCATCGGATGAAAACAAAAATTCAAAATGTTAAGGTAATGAGAAGTATTAAATGATTAATTTTTTTTTTGTATTTCGAGAATTAGAACTATTTTTTTCTTTTTAAAAAGTTAAAGAAAAGTAAAATTAAATAAATATTGATTTACTAAATTCTTAAATTTTGAAAATAGAAGTATTTAACTTAAACGTAACTAGAAATTGTAAGAAAATAATTGAGATGGAGGTATAAAATTAAGTATCTACTATCGGCAACTCTTTTAATATTTCAGTATTAGAAAAATTATCATGCCGTTAATTTAACTGCGATAAAAAATATTTCATATTGTCATAAAAATGGACGGAAAAAAGTTTTTTTCGAAACATGTTACATATATATATGATTATGTTGCCATAAAAAACTAAATGATCACTGATTTGTAATTTATATTTATAGCTTTCATATTTTTCATATTATATTAAAAGAAAGATAATCAAGCTTCATATTAAACGTAGTGAAAAAGTTACTTGAAACTTTTAGGATAAAACTTAAAAATATTTTAAATTTACTATATAAATGGGGAAAGTTAGGTCGGAAGCATACTTTTGGCAAATTAAAAGATCGTGAAAGGGAAGCAATCTTGGGAATTCAAATTCAAAGGACAAAGAAGAAAACTATTATATAGACGAAATAATCTAGCAAGGAGATATTTACTACAATGAAGAATTACTAAATTATGCAAAGAATATTTATTACAGTGTTGATTTTATGGAAATAATATATTTTACAAAAGGAAAAAGAAATGCTCAAGTTTAAAATCTTTCATTAGGCAAAAATAAAAAGATTCAAGACTGATTCTTATTTCACGAAGGAAGGAGTACTAAGATTACCTAGAAGTCTCAAGATCACAAAAGAGTCCAAATTAAAAGTAGTTAAACTAATCAAGAGAAGGCAATTAAATATGTTCGTGTCATAGATGTAGCAAAATTACTAGAGATTGTTGTAAGCACGTGATTTTTGCCCTATATGAGAATTACTCCCAAAAAATTCAAAAATAAAATGATTTTTCTTTGGTGTGCAATTTTGTGATATTTTGAATAATTATTTGTATTTTTCTGTGCGTGTTTATTTGCTAAATTAATAAAAAATACAAAAATATGTCGCATTTTGCATGTAGGATTTAATTCTACAATTGTTAGTAATTAAATTTGTTTTACAAAAATTAAAAATTACAAAATAGGCATCGTTTGCATTTCTAGCATTTAATGTCCAAATATACGATTTTATGCTTAATTAATACTTAAATCCGGATAAGGAATTCTGTTAACCCGGGAGAAGGTGTTAGGCATTCCCGAGTTCCGTGGTTCTAGCACGGTCGCTCAACTGTTATATTTGGCTTGATTATCTGATTTTATACAAATATGGACTCATGTGCAAGTTTTATCTTTTTACCGCTTTCATTATTATATTTTTTAAAGAATGTGAACATCGTTTAAAAACATGTCTTTGGATTGGGTCACATAAAATGCATCCACGATCCGGAACATATTTTTATTCAATGTTTTGGGATTTGGATTTGGGTCGCATAAATGCATACCCGTGTTTAAGAATGTATTATTATTATATCGCGCCTAAAGCAATTAGCGATTTATTACTTTGGGGTAGGGCCGTGAAATTTGCTAAAACGACTCCTCCTTAATTCTAAGCAATTAAATGTACATTTATTGAGGGCCCCGCAATCTATACATTTTATTAAGCGAGGCTCATCTCATTTATTTTCCTAAATGGATAAATCTTAAAGCGACTACATTTTGCTATTTAAAATTAGTCTCTAAAATGAATAAAGAAAATCCTAATTAATTACGTTTTTTTATTATTATTATTATTTAAGAAAACATGACACGCTAATTGCTTGATTCATACAAATATTGATGAAAAAGGAATTTTATTCTTAATTTCGAAAATTATAAATTAAATAAAATTTCAACAACTAATATTCAAAATAAACAAATATAGCTAGATTAAAACTTAGCATTGTTATTTTAAAAAAAATATTATTGAGATTAATTATTCACAATCATTTGAAACTAAATTTAACCATAATTACTAAAACTTATTAGAAAGTTTATTAGACTTAAACGTTCTTCTAATCTTGCTTAAGCTCAAGTCATGCCTTAATGCCTAATTTACGATGTTTAATTTAAATTCGTGTCTTAGCTAAATTTAGCTACTTGTTCATGATCAACCTATAATCTTGAAGCCTTCATAACTAGTGAATTAACCTATTTTGCCGAACCGATTTATTACAGACTAACTTATGATATTATTTTCTTATTCCAGTTATTATTTAGTAATTCATGAAATAGCTTAAATACAATCAACAAAAGGAACAAAGAAAAAAAACGAAATTAAAACTTCAAATTTTCATTCTTCATATGTATTCACGCTTCATATTTCGGATTACAATAACCAGCTTTTCAGTTGTGTACCTGATATTGGAAGCAAAAGAAAATGAATATGAGAATCAGCAGCAGCAGTAAAATCAGTACAACACAGCAACAATAGCCCAGCAATAGTAACAACCCAGTAACGGACCGGTGGAGTAGTAATCCCAAAAAAAACAAAAAGCTTCCAGCTTTGATGAAACAACAATTAATTCTGATTTCAAACAACAAAAGAAAGCAGAATATTTTTTTAGTTTTTTTTTATTTGAAAGCTTAAATATTTTTCGGAATTTTCTATCTCTTAAATGTTCAGCCCTTTTCTCTCTCTTATTTTCAGATTTGTTTCTCTCTCTCGTATCTGTGTATTTTTCTCTATCTCTCTGTATTGTCCTATTCTGATTTCAAGACTTCTTCTTATAACCCATCCCATAAACCTTTCAATTAATTAAAATCCATACTTTTTCTCTACCCAACCCATTATCTTCCCACTCATCCCCATTACATTAAATAAACATATCACACCACCCCATTTCATTTTGTCCCCCATGCCTAACATAAAATAATGCAAGATTCCCCCTTTAAATTAAATCTTGTCCCCCCTTTATATTAAATAACCATATCACAACCCACCCCATTTTATTTTGTCCCCCATGCTTCATATAAACAATTACAAAATGTACAATTCCTAAACTACCCCTCTGACCCTATTGCAAATTACTATTTTACCCCCGAAAGTACTATAAATTACCAAACTACCCATCAGCTATAACACATCAATTAATCAAACTTAACCAAAATATAGACAATATGATCAATTTCTAACAATGTTCAAACAACAATATGAACACGGATGAACATCATAACAACAATATCACATGAACACGATTTTAACAACATTTCAACAACAAATCACATGAACACAAATTGAACAACAAAGAACAACTAAAATTTGATTGAACAATATTTTAGCAACAAACAATTCTATTTTCGGATTCAACAACTACAACAAACAAGTATATTTAGATTTCTAACTTCAATCATATTGAACTTAAAATCAATTCTAACAACATTACAACCAACAATTCCTATATTAAACTTTATGAGACAAATTCAAGAAATAATCACAAATGGTAAACAAGAAATCAAGCTATACAAATTTCGGATTCAAGAACAATCAAACAAAGTATGAACATGAATTAAATCTATTTTAAACAACAAACATGATGGATTTAAACGATTAAACCAACATATTTCTCTAACACAACTAAATTCTTTAAACAAATAACAAGATCGACGAAGAAACAATTATGAACTTAAACTTGAACTTAACAATATTAACAATTTCTAACAATACATAAACACATGAAACAAATTGAAGAAATATTTAATTAAATTTCAATTTGTATCTAACAAACATCAAACTAACAAATATTCACTTAAACAATAATACAAACATGACATGAATATGAAAACAACTAATTAAACTTCTATTTTGAAATCTGAAAATTAATTTAACAAACAACATGAACACACTAGAAAATTATTTCAATGATGAACAACGAACAAAACAAGGATTAAATCATTTAACGATTTTGGATCCGGAAAATATCAAACAAAAATATGGACAAAAATAAAACTCAAAAACTACTAACCGGATCGAAACGACGAACAACGACCAAACAAACAACGAACTTGACGATGAACTCACGACGTACAGGATCTTGACTCGACGAAAAACCCTCGACCTTTGACAAACCGAAGAAGACGAAGGGAAGATGAAGCATTGTCCGGCAGCCCAATGGCGAAGAACAACGCAGCAGCTGTTTGGGACGACGAAGAAGAAAGCAGAAGCAGCTGAAACGCAGCGGGGAAGCAGCCATAGTCGAGCAAACTCGAGCTTCAATGGCGGATAAGGCTGGACGACGAGGGCAGCGACGGGGAGCTTGGTGTTGAAGATGATGAGCGTGATGCAGCAGCTCGGAGACAGAAACAGTCGCGGAAATCTCAACTGTGGGCTTTCATGGTGGAGCTCGACGGACTGGTTGTTGGTTGTCGAAGACGAAGCAACGACGGGGTTGGAGAAGGTAGTTGGTTCGGTCGCGTTCGGAGGTCGTTTGGTTGAGCCGGGGTCGTGAGGGTGACGTGCGTGTGTGTGTGTGAGTGTGACGTTGGGAAGCCATGGTTGAGCTTTGAGGGGGAAGCCATGGATGACCTTGGAGAAACTTGAGGAAGAAGAAGAAGATAGGAGGGGGGCAGATGACTTCTTAGTCTTTTTAGGGTTTTTTCTTCTTTTTTTTCTTTTGTTTTGTGTTGTAAAATGTAAGACAAAGGGGTTTGGGTCTTTTGGGTTATGGACTGGGTCGACCCAGTTCGAAATGGACTGGGTCGTAGGGAAGAATTGGGCCATTTTTTGGGCCTGTGGCTTGAAATTGAAGAAGAGGTCCAATTCCGACTTTCTTTATATTTTCGCTCTCTTTTCTTCTTTTATTTTTCTAAAACTAAATTATAAAAATACTTAAACTATTATTAAGAACTAAATTAAGTTATAAAAGCGCAAATTAACTCCCAATAACAATTAACGCATAATTAAGTATTAATTAAGCATAAAATCGTATATTTGGACATTAAATGAAACAAATTGAAGAAATAATTAATTAAATTTCAATTTGAATCTAACAAATATTAAACTAACAAATATTCACTTAAACAATAAAACAAACATGAAATAAATATGAAAAAAAAAATAGCAAAATGTAGTCGCTTTAAGATTTATCCATTTAGGAAAATAAATGAGATGAGCCTCGCTTAATAAAATGTATAGATTGCGGGGCCCTCAATAAATGTACATTTAATTGCTTAGAATTAAGGAGGAGTCGTTTTAGCAAATTTCACGGCCCTACCCCAAAGTAATAAATCGCTAATTGCTTTAGGCGCGATATAATAATAATACATTCTTAAACACGGGTATGCATTTATGCGACCCAAATCCAAATCCCAAAACATTGAATAAAAATACGTTCCGGATCGTGGATGCATTTTATGTGACCCAATCCAAAGACATGTTTTTAAACGATGTTCACATTCTTTAAAAAATATAATAATGAAAGCGGTAAAAAGATAAAACTTGCACATGAGTCCATATTTGTATAAAATCAGATAATCAAGCCAAATATAACAGTTGAGCGACCGTGCTAGAACCACGGAACTCGGGAATGCCTAACACCTTCTCCCGGGTTAACAGAATTCCTTATCCGGATTTCTGGTTCGCAGACTGTAATACAGAGTCATGCTTTTCCTCGGTTCGGGATTAAAATTGGTGACTTGGGACACCCTAAATCTCCCAAGTGGCGACTCTGAAATAAAGAAATAAATCCCGTTTCGACTGTCCTTTAATTGGAAAAACTCCCACGCACCCTCGCGGGCGCGGAAAAAGGAGGTGTGACAATTGTTATTTTCCTACTCTAAGTTTCTTATTGTAATTTTTGGTTTGATCATAAAGTTTAGTGTTTATGTTTTTCAGATTTTTTCAAGTCCATTCATTGAAACAACAAATGGTCACAGTGATGCAGTCTCTTGCATGGTGAAGAATCCAAATCACTTGAAAGAAGTATTTTGAGGTTCATTGATATGATTATGTTCCAAATGCAATTTTGAGATTCTAGGAAAGATGAATAATTTTGCTTTTTTCAATAATATATTATTGTTAAAGATAAAAATTGAACTTTAAGATTGAATCATGAATTGCGATATTGGTGGCTTATAAAAGTGAATGTGTTCTATTTAGTTTTTGATTTTGCAAATTTGAATTTTCTTGCATATATTCATCTATGAGATTTGGTTATCAGGTAGTCTATTGTGATGGGGGCATCACTTGCTTTTAAATTGAATTCTGTGTTCCGAGGCCTTAAAAACCTCATTTAGCATCACCTCGATTTGCATGCGCAGTCCGGATACGTAGCCGGAAAGCCTAAATATGAAAATCTATGAAAAATGATAAGTTTTGACCATAAAATGAGTTAATTTGACTTCGGTCAACGTTTTGGGTAAACGGACCAGGACCCTTAATGTGACGGTCCTCAAGATCCGTAGAAAAATATGTGACTTGGGCGTATGCTCGGAATCGAATTCCGAGGTCCCAAGCCCGAGAAATGAATTCTTAAAGAAAATTATTTTCTTAAATTGTTTAAAGGAATTTGAAATGAACTTTGATTAGAACATGTTGGTATCAGGCCCGTATTTTGGTTCCGGCGCCCGGTACAGGTCTTATATGTGATTTAAGATAACTCTGTGAAGTTTGATAAGAAACAGATGTCATTTGACGTGATTCAGACATAAATTGCAAAATTTGATGTTTTAAGAAGTTTGAAATAATTCATTGATTTTGAGGTTTAATTTGATGTTAATGATGTTAATTTGGCGATTTGATCGTACAGATAAGTTCATATGGTGTTTTCGAGTTAGTACGTATGTTTGGTTTGGAGCCCCGAGGGCTCGGGTGAGTTTCGGAAGGTTTTAAACTCTTAAAAAGTTACAGGTTTTCAGTTGTTGGTATTCTGATATTTCCTTCTTCGCGTTCACGGGAGGACCCTCGTGAACGCGATGTGTTAATTATGCTGAAGGAAATTCCTTCTACGTGAACGCGTAATCCAGGTCGCGAACGCGAGGCGTTAGGGGGCCTTCCCTTCGCAAACGTGGGCCTGGTAACGCGAACGCGAAGGCTAATTGAGCCTGGGCAGGGGGTGGGGCATTAAACCTACGCGAACGCGACCACATGGATGCGAATGCGAAGGCTTGAGGGTCATTTCTCCACGAACGCGAAGGCTTCGAAGACCTAACCCATCGCGAACGCGATGGACCTGTCACAAACGCGATGAGTAATTTCGCCCAGTTATTTTAAGTTCCAAAAACAGAACACATTACGGGATTTTGATTATTTTTCACAAACTTCATCTTCTCCACACCTGTTGGGCGATTTTTGAAGAACTTCTTCACCATAACCTCTTGGGTAAGTAATCTTTAACTTGTTTTCTTCCATTTTTATCAACACCCACTAGATTTCTAGGCCTAAAACATGTGATTAAGGGTAGAAAATTAGGGATTTGGGTAGAGTTAGAGATTTTTGATTATTTTGGAATTTGACATCGTTTTGGGGTCGGATTTCAAAATAAATTATATTCGGGCTCGTGGATGAATGGGTGATCGGGTTTTGGTCCGAACCTCGTATTTTGACCCAGCGGGCACGGAGTCAATTTTTGACTTTTTGGGAAGAATTATTAGAAAGCTATAATTAAGCATTAGAATTGGATTGTTTAGTATTTATTGATGTTATGAAGTCGATTATGTATAGATACAATCGATTTGGAGCCAAATTCAAAAGGAAAGGCGGGGTTTGAGGCTTGAGTTGGCCGTGGAAGTTCGAGGTAAGTGTTCGGTCTAATCTTATCTTGAGAGATTAGGAATTATGTCCTATTTGATATTTGCTTTTTGTTGAGTACGACATATAGGCATGGTAACGAGTATCTATACGTTGGTCTCGAGCATGACCGTGAGTCTTAAATTGATATTTGTTGTGTTCTTAAATGATACTACAGATGCTTTAATTCGTGATTCTCGATATTGAGCAAGAATTTATTTTATTTTTAGTGGAAAGTAATTATGATTGAGTATTGGTGTTAGCTGATATGAGTAGGGATTGAGTTAAGATTGGTTATAGCTGACTCTCCCTTGCCGGGACGTATATACTTTTACTGTTGAATTCTCTTGCCGGGATAGTGTAGTTTATTGTTGATCCCTTGCCGGGACTCGTGGTATGGTTGAGTTTAAGGTATATAAATGTATTGGATCGGATTGCACGCCACAATATTATTATATATTGGATTAGGTTGCACGCCGCAACATTATTATATATTGGATCGGGTTGCACGTCGCAATATTATTATATATTGGATCGGGTTGTACGCCGCAATAATGTTATATTGGATTGGGTTGCACGCCGCAACAATGTTATATTGGATCGGGTTGCATTCCGCAACTGCAATTTAAATGGATCGGGTTGCATTCCGCAACTGCAATTTAAATGGATCGGGTTGCATTCCGCAACTGCAATTTAAATGGATCGTGTTGCACGCCGCTACAATATTAAATGATAAGGGATCGGGTTGCGCGCCATAATAGTGTTATTATTGTTTGTTGTAGAACTTGAATTGTTCTCTCTTATCACTCTTTAGCTTCTGTTGGATTTGATATGTTCCCCGTATCATGTACCCTCCTCCCATTTACATTGTTTATTCCTGTTTATTTTTTTGCTGTATATTATATAACTGCACAGGTTTATCTGGAGTCTGGTCCTAGCCTCGTCACTACCTCGCCGGGGTTAGGCCAGACACTTACCAGCACATGGGGTTGGTTGTGTTGATGCTACACTCTGCACTATGTGCAGATATTGGAGCAGCATTTGGACAGTAGCACTTGGAGAGCCAGCCTTCAGTCCACTCAGAGATCCCGAGGTAGTCTTGCAGGCGTCCGGAGGCCCGACGTTCTCTTCTATCTATTTATATGTTCTGTTTCTACTTGTTTTCGAGATAGATTGTATTTCTTTGTTCAGACATTTGTATGTTGTATTCATAGACAGTCCGTGGATATTGTGACACCGATTTCTGGGTAGATACGTATGTTGCATTTTCGTACTGATTTTGGTATTATATTAGTCTAAGTCTTCCGCTTAATTTCATCTTTTGCTATTATTTAAATGTTGATCACCTATTAATTCAATTCGTTAAAAAGAGTTAAAAATGAAAGAGATTGAAATTTCTATATTCCATGGCTTGCCTAGCTTCTACGAGTAGGCGCCATCACGACTCCGGAGGATGGAAAATTCGGGTCGTGACATCTATATATGAGAATAGAATCACGAGTTAATGTTGTAATAGTTGGTAAGTAAGAAAATTTCAATTAAAAGCATATTTTATGTGAGTACTCATCAATTTTTATAAATAGTATGTCAGACATTATTTTATTTGAATTTTTTATTTGTAAAACAAATGATATAGAACATCTAACTATTTGACCTTTCTAGATTTTCAAAGGTAAATGAATACAATTGGATCAATGTGGGAACTGAACATCAACTAAAAAGTATTCTTTGCGAGAAAAGGTATGTTGATACTTTTTTAAGAGATTGTTTACAATTTTAAGATTTCAATTTCGAAATTGTCATATCACTTAATTATGATATCTTGGTTCCAATTGCTTTTAACGAGGTTGTTAAAATTGTATGTCTTTGAATAGTGCTGGATTAGGATTAATATGTGCTTATGCATATGTTAATTTGATCATGTATTTAGGCATGTTTTAAGACCATTATTTCCACAAAGTTGTAATATGATTTTTTGAATCCAAAAAATTATTAATAGATATTTTTTTGTAATACTACTTTAACTTTTGAATTTTTGTGTATGCTTATCAATTGAAAACTGGCCCAGAAACAAATAATTCTAATGATGCAATATATTCTTAGAGCTTACTTATTAACTGGTTTGACCTCAATGCAAGAGACAAGGTAAATTTATGTTGTTGACATATATTAGGATAGTAAAGAAAATATTTGTGTGATTTCTCCCCCGGATTTCAGAATTTTTGTGAACTATATTTTATGTATTGAAATAAATGAGAAGAAAGTTTTAATTGGTTATGCCAAGTAATATAAAATTAAAAATTATTAAAAATATTAGTAGATGTATAATAAAATAACAAAATAACTTCTTTATTTTTAATCTGGACAAATTCCATATCACAAATTAGTACTAAATATGATATTATTTTGATTATAGGTAAAAATGTTAAATGCGAAAAATTAATTAAAATTTTACGATAGATTTAAAAAAATGTATAACTAATGAGATAGATATAATATGAGGACATTTATACTTTCAATTAATTAAAAAATGAAGTAAGTAGATAATACACGAAAATATTAATAATTAATTTAGAAAATAAAAAAATAGAATAATAGAAAATTTTCATATAGATTTTTTTATTAGATATATTATGTTGAAAATAAAAATGGAGGTTGAATTTTTATTTTTCAAAGCAACGTGATCAATGCTCAAATAACAAATATCAGAATTTGAAATGATTAGTATTCTAATTCTTTAATACGATTTGCGCATCGCGCGAGTTTTAATACTAGTTAATATTAAAAGCTGTAAATATGCATACCAACATAAAACAATAACTTAATACAGTTAAATGCTCAATGCTTCACTCATTAATGAAAGAAAAAACGTTAGAAGAATGCCTATCACTATTCAAAGCTTTCATATTCCAAAAGCATAAATGTTGGATAGATCAGAAGGCAAAGCGTTAGTCGTTTGGAAGTTCGCACATATTATTTCTTTTCTAGACATTGAGGATAAATCAAATTTTGCTTATGTCAATACTATCTGCATCTTTCTTTATACAGTGATTTACTCAGCTGTGAACTCCAAGATTGAATTACATTCTTGCCTCCATGGCCGGAAGGAAAGAAGAAAAATGAAGTTGTAAGTCTTCATAGTTTTTACTTTATGTAGCTTGATACATGTTTTATGCCTTCTACTTTTTTATTATTTTTCTTGAGTTTAAATTGGTTTGGATTGACTTGAATCGTACTAAACATTAACCGGTATCCCATTTACTTTTTGTTTGTCTTAAAGAATTTTTGTGATCTTTCATTCGTGAAGGTATGATCATGTATTCCTTTCCATGCCTTACTAAAATTTTACCGTATAAATTTTAATATAGCACATGTTGGTAATGAGTTTTCATTCTCATTTTTGAATACCTGCCTTATCATTTGTATTCAAAATGTCTCACATCAATATATGGAACTCCATATGAATAAATAAAACTATTGAAACCTCTACTTTGGTGTTACGGTTGTCTTGATTCGGATAACTTTTTTTTCCTTCTGATTTCAAAGGAGAATGGGACTTTTGATAGTTCATTCTCAATTTCTTTCTTTTTGTTTGTGTTGAATGGGATGCTCACTTTCCTTTTTCATTTATTTGAAAATTGCAGGTAATGGTTTTATGTGCATATTACTTTTTAATCTTTTGATGTGCTTGCTATTTTATGCATTTGATTTTTCTGTCATTGCTGTTCAGGGGATAAGAGAGAATTAAAGAGGTGAGAGTACCCTTGTTATACGAAGATGAGAATAACTACTAATGCTTTTTGTGTTTCTTTCAATAGCCTTCAATAAAAAAGGATTCTTATTTATTTTTTTGCCCTTCCATTTTTTTTTGTAGTTGTATTTTTAAAAACCACATAAAAAATGCTTTGTGTCTCTTTAGTCACATACCATTATTATGCCTCCGAATCTCATTGGTACCTATCGTTATTATGGATTAGGTTCTTTGGTTACTTGCTATCTTTATTTTGAGAAATTAGAGAAGAAGAAAAAGGAGTTTTCTATTATTATTTTTGAAAACTAAATGCGTAATGAGTAATAAAGAAAAAGGAAATAGAAGAAAAAGGTAACTTAAATGGAAAAGGGAAGGAAAATATTTGTAAAATTTGATTCCATTGACTTGTGCCACAACTTCAATTTAACCCTTTTTCTTTTAATTTCTTTCATTCTGTGTTGTTATTTTGTCTTGGGTAGGTCTACAAGATTAAAAATTCATAAGTGGTGGAAAATCAGAAAAAGTTATAAAACTAATTTGTCAAATGAAAATTGGATTAAGAACTTGAAGTTTAATCTATTAGATTTGAAAAAATGAGTTTTATCATTCTTTTTTTTTTTAAAAAAATGAATGGGTAAGGATATAAGAAAAGAAAAAGAAACAGAAAAAAAAAAGAAATAGAAGAAAAAGGTAAATGGAATTGAAAAGGGGAGGAAAAAATTAGAGAAAATATTTGTAGAATTTGATTTCGTTGATTTGTGTGATATATTCGATTTTACCCTTTTTCTTTTAATTTCTTTCATTCTGTATTGTTATTTTTATATTGGAGAGGTCTAGAAGACTAGAAACACATAAGCGATAGAAAATTAGAACAAAAAAATCACACTAATTTGTTAGATAAAAGATGGATTAAAATTTGAAATTTAATCTATTGGGTTGGAAAACTGTATAAATTTTTAACATATTAGGATATTAGTATAAAGATTATTTTGTATGCCAAATAAAGTTTTAACGATCGCACGCAAAGCACGAACAAATTTTTTACTAGTTACATAATAATAGTGTCAATTTCTTTTAGATAAAGCAAATACTTCTTTTACATTGGTATGTAAGGAAAAAAATAATCCAACCAATGTGACATGCGTACATAGTTCAAAAATGTCTAATCTCGTCCAAATTATCATTTGTCGGGCTCTTTGGCGTATCTTTGCTGGTTAAAATATGTCATTAATCTATATTGGTATTTTTGCATCCAAAGCGAGTACGTTTAATTTAATAATTTTTAGATATATTACCAAATCCAAGGGTTAAACCCACTTTTTACATGTCAATGAAAATTTTATATTCAGAATTACGAGTCAAGTAGTCATTTATTTGGCACCGCTTAAAGAGCGGAAAGTGCCACTCTAACTCAATAAAAATAAAGAGGTAATGCAATTAAATGAATTACCAAACAAATAATGCACCGCTAAGAAAAGTTAAATTATGCCAAAAAGATGAAAGGATCAGCCATTGACATGTAGCTGAGTCAGCTGAGCTCTTAAGTTTTATTGTGTTAGCCTAATTCTAATAACATAATTATAATTGTTGAATGCAGTGGATCTGAACTGTATGACATTTAGTTTCCATAAACTCTTTCTCGTCTGGAATTTACAAAAAATAACTTCAATCTGATATCAAGATTATCTTACGTGGATCAATATCATAAACCTTCATTTATTTTTTGAAAAAATTAGAATAGCAAACAGTTGAATGATATATTTCAGATTAAACTTTGTAACGTTGAGCCATGTACTCACTTAAAGTGAGCACCCTTTTGAAAAAAAAAAAACATTTAAGTGCAAATTTCTACATATATTTAGTACCCAAAATTGAATAATTTTAAAATTCAGCTTCGTAAGACGGGGTTGGAGTAAAATTAGTAACATCCAACTTTTGCAAAATCTAGAATAAATATGTTGGGAAAATAAACTTGTGGGAAAAAGAAAATCCGATAGACGATAGTTTGATATAGTAATTTTTATCTTTAAGGAATTTAAACTCCCACTATATATATGTTGCTACTGAATTTGTGGTAGAAATCGTCCAGAATTTTACTAAAGCAAATGACATAAAAATTCAACGAAAACTTGGATTTCCGCGAGAACATGATAGAGAAGAGAATTAAGATAGTTAGTCCAACGGTATTATAAATACTTATATTTTTTCTCCTAAACCTAAACGTCAACTCTTCCAACAGACACTTTAAAAGTCATTTTTTAATTTAATTAAAGTTTAAATTTGCATTTTCTTTTCTTCTAGTCACTAACTACACCAACAAAATTCAAGTCCAATTAATGTAAATTTCGAACATAATGCTGTAATAAATTAGGTTAGATAAAGTTCTGAATTTCCTAAATTACGAAAACAGCAAAAAACAAAAAAAGAAATCCAAATTCCTAACGTACCAAAAATTCCAGTTGCATATGAACAGCAACAAAATGAGCTGATACGATCACACGTCAGTGACAGCTTTAATCCCACATGAATCCTAATCTTCTCCAATTGTTTACAGCTTTTGTCTCAAATATCTTTCTTTCTTTTTTATCATTATAATTCCAATCATTGATATGAAGTACATAAAGTTCTCAAAAATATCTACCTTTGCCCCTCTACTGCATGCATATAAATACCTACCAAAATTTCACTTTTTTCCTCAACACATAAGAACTGAAAAGGCAAAAATCCTTTGTGTTCATTACACTCAAAAAACCATCTTGAGTTCTTGAGTTTTTTCTCTTTTTCTTAAGAGAAAAAACAAAAGAACAAAAAAGAAAAAAAACAGCCCCTTTGTTTAATTTGCCTACCTTTTTCAAGAATGGCCATTGATGAGTGCAAAGATATTGAAAATGGGCTTGAGAATTTGGAACAACCCTTTCTTGAAAATGCTAAAATTGTTGATTCTGAAGATGAAGAATTAATCAGTAAGGAAAATGAATCCATTGGAATGGTTTTGTTAAGCACTTGTGTTGCAGTTTGTGGTTCTTTTGAATTTGGATCATGTGTAAGTATTTCTATTTTCCTTTTGATGTTCTTTTTGTTTTTTCCAGTAAAGGGAACAGGAAAAATATTTGTTTATTTTTCTTTTCTAAAACGATTTATTAACTGGTTTTCTTTTTTTCCTTTTGTTTTTTTGGTCAGGACCATGAAATTTTAAAACAAAAACATCTAAAGCCTAAGAAAAAAAAAGGTTTGTTTAGCTTAAGTTAATGTTTTTTGCAGGTGGGATACTCAGCACCCACTCAATCTGAAATTAGGAATGACTTGAATTTAACACTTGCTCAGGTTTGCATTTTTTTACATTCTTGGTAAATTTTCTCTCTTTTTTTCTGTTTTTTTTTTGTGTGGAGAAATTTAAAACTAAAGCTAATTTTTTAATTTGTTTTTGCAGTACTCCATTTTTGGTTCCATCATCACAATTGGTGCCATGATTGGAGCTATCACAAGCGGCAGAATTGCAGATTTCATTGGTAGAAAAGGGGTATTTAACTATTATACGAGAGAAACCAGAAGAAAAAAAAATTAAAAGAAGGCAATAATAATAATAATAATAATAATAATAATAATAATAATAATAATAATAATAATAAGCATTTAAGTAGCAAAATTAATGAGATTTTTTTTGGGGGGAACAGGCAATGAGAATGTCAGCTATTTTCTGTATCACAGGATGGCTTGCTGTCTATTTTTCCATGGTATGAATCTTTATGCAATTTTTTTTATTTAAAAAGTTTGAAAAGAATTTACTCTTATTAGATCTCCAAATAATTATTAATATGTTTGGTTATGATGCAGGGAACTTTGACACTTGATGTGGGAAGATTCCTCACAGGATTTGGCATTGGAATATTCTCTTATGTGGTAAATATTTAAATTTTCTCATTTTTCCACTCTCGGCTTATTAAAATAAATTCAAGAATTATTAAAATCTTGGAATATTACTGAACCCTTTTAATTTCTTGGTAAATTAACCAGGTACCAGTGTTTATTGCTGAAATAGCTCCAAAGGATCTCCGTGGAGGATTGACAACAATTAATCAAGTAAGAAAACTCAAATTGAAGTACTTAATAAAATTCTAAATCAAGTCAAAATTTAAATAGAAAAATAAATTAAAAAATGGTAAAAGTAAGAAATAATTATAAGTTGTGGGGTTCTGACTTTTGTAGTTTGTTCTGTCTGCAGCTTATGATTGTTTGTGGTGCATCAGTTGCATATTTACTAGGAACAGTTATATCATGGAGAAATCTTGCTTTAACTGGTAATTCTTGAATTATTTCATAAATACTAAAAAAATGAAGTTGATTTGAATAGAAGGGTTGCCTTGGAGCAACTGTAAAGTTGTTTCCGTATCTCTGTGTGACCTATATGTCACGGGTGGAAGCAGCCACTAATGCTTGCGTTAGGTAGGTTGTCTATATCACACCCCTTGGGGTGCGGCCCTTCCCGGATCCCGCGCGGAATGCCCTTTTTATTTATTTGAATACAGGACAGACGAGGACTAATTAATTGTTTCATTTGTAGGAATTCTACCATGCACTTTCTTGTTAGTAGGTCTATTCTTTATTCCAGAATCTCCAAGATGGCTGGTGAGTTTTCAACATAATATGAATTATTCAAGTTTCATCATCAAGATTGAACAAAGTTTAATGAATATATGGTAATTAAATTGCAGGCAAAAGTAGGTCTTGAGAAAGAATTTGAAATGGCATTGAGAAAACTTCGCGGTAAAGATGCGGATATTTCTCTTGAAGCTGCCGAAATCCAGGCTTATGTTGATACTCTTCAAAGCCTCCCTAAAGCTCGAATATTGGACTTATTCGGTAGCAAGTACATTCGATCTGTGATGGTAAGTCATTTCCTTAAAATGTCCTAAATATTATGCATTTTGAAGAGCTTACACGGAGCTAATATTCTTGAAATTCTTCAACTTTTTATTCCAGATTGGTATTGGATTGATGGTATTCCAACAGTTTATAGGAATAAATGGTATTGGTTTCTATGCTAGCCAGACTTTTGAGTCAGCAGGTAAATGTGCCTTTCAGCTTAAACTGTGGCAAAGAAGATCTCAAATACTTTGACTAATAATGTGAATGAAAAATGCAGGACTTAAAAACAGCAATATTGGGACTATTGCCTATGCCATAGTTCAGGTTTGTAAATCTTGATAACTTGCTAAAACTGAAAAAATCTCAATAGAGTGAAAATTTGGATCACTAACACTCTATTCCTGTTATTTTGACAGGTCCCTATTACTGTAGTTGGGGCATTTTTGATGGATAGATCAGGAAGACGGCCACTTCTTATGGTAAATTTACATTTTACAAAAGGGCACTGGATAAAATCTTTGACGATATAGATCACTGAAAAGAGTTGTTTCATTGTTTTCAGGTGTCAGCAACTGGGACATTTGTTGGTTGTTTTATGGCTGGAGCTTCTTTCTATCTGAAGGTAACTTACTGAGAGCATAAAATGTCAATCAGTTAATGAAAGTTTTGGTTTCATATTTTGATTATCTTTATATGTTCTTATTGTTAATTAGGGAAACGGCATCTTACTTGAATGGGTTCCAATTCTAGCTGTATCTGGTGTCCTGGTAAATATTCAATTGCCATATGATATTTTTACTCATTCTTGTACAGTAAAATGTAAAACTTGTGAGAATGTAAGTCTAAATTCTACTTCACAGGTGTACATATCCGCGTTTTCAATTGGAATGGGAGCAGTTCCCTGGGTTATTATGTCAGAGGTAATTCAGTCTGCTGCTTTGTTTTTGTGTACTAGCAGAAGAACCGTTTTCAAGTAGTGTTCCATCTGTTACATATTATTCAATATTGGTTGATTAGTCTGAGGTTATTGACACGAGCTTGAACTCGATATACAATTTATTATATCACATCCGATCCTTGATCACTTCTATGCAAACATTGTGTAAGCAATTTCTTTAAAATAATCAGTTAAATTAAATTTGTACTCTTATTTTGCAGGTTTTTCCGATTCATGTAAAAAGTGCTGGTGGAAGTCTGGTAGTGTTAGTGAACTGGTTGGGCGCGTGGGCGGTTTCCTTCACTTTCAGTTTCCTCATGTCCTGGAGTGCCACTGGTAAGGAGAAATTTCCATCAACTCTGCATATATGTAAACTGTCACACCCTTAAGAATTTCCTTTTAACTGAATTTTTTTTATTTTTTTTTTGGAATTTTCAGGTACATTTATGCTATATGCTGGATTCTGTGTACTCACTATACTATTTGTAGCAAAGGTAGTGCCAGAAACAAAGGGGAAAACATTGGAGGAAATTCAGGCCATCATTAATTCTAGAACGTGGGAAACAAGAATATGAAAGTACGTAGATGCACATACTCATGACTGGAAATTTTACAATGTAGTTTAGTCAACTAGACGAGCGGATGGCATGCATAAATCGAAAAATGGTTCAAATTTTTTGACGATGGAAAAATGGAAACTTCCCTCTCAGAACCAAATTGGATCCGCCAAGAAGAGGGGAATTCAACAGTGTAGATTTTTTTCTAGCTTTTGTAGCAAATGAATTTTTTTGATCTGTTGTTGTACTGTATCCAAAAACAAAAATGTTGTTCAATGAAAGATGAACTTAAAAGCTGCATTCAGAAGAAAAACAAAACCATTTCTTGATCCTGTTTTAGCACAATCATTTGTTGGACTACTGAAGTGTTGGATTTTAATGCTTCAGTCCAAATGAGTCATGATTGCACCTAGTCTCTAAAACTAGGTGAGCCTAACACATACCGAAATGATAACAGGTTCTACTAAACAACTATTAAACATGTACCGAAAATTTCTAAATAAGCCAATAGTCTCGAAATGATACAATATCTCAAAACAAGTAGTACAAGTCATACGCCTTTTTAAGAGTAATTATATATAATGAATACATCACTATTCCGGAATAATAGGAAACTATGGAAATAAATACAACAGAAAGTGACTTTGGAGCCTGCGAACGTCCAGCATATGTACCTTGAAGTCTCCAGCCGCACGAGCATAAGTCTCCAAACCAACTCAATTCGAAGTACCTGGTTCTGCACAAAAATGCGCAGAAGTGTAGCATGAGTACACCATAGTGGTACCCAGTAAGTATCAAGCCTAACCTCGATAGAGTAGTGACGACGTCAGGTCAAGATACCTACCGTACATGTAAACCTGTGAAGGATATAACATAAAGCTAACAAGGAAAGAACATCAATTTAAGGCTTATAGTAGAAGGATTCCAAATTACATTCAACAATGAAAATAACGGCAACGTGATTAGCAACGAGAAACAACCAAATAATTAAGTAACAACACAGCCGGGGTACATGTGAGATATGAATGTGTTCAAGCAAGGAAATCGATGATAACTCAATCAATCAAATCGTTTCTAATGCACGAATATCAACAAGAATTATCCCAAATACCACTTCTCTTAATCTCAGATCATAAGTCCCAATTTCCAAACTTTACACACAAGGCACTTTGTGCCCACATTTTTCCAAATCACTTCCGCATGGTAAAATTTACGTGCTATCCGGTACATACTATCCGTGTCAAATGCTAATTAAGATATTCAAGAGATTTATTTATATACCGTAAAAGTAAAAATTTTAGTTTCTGAACCAAGGAGGAGATCAATGAGAAAATGAGTTTATTTTAGAAATCATTTGGGTGAAGAAAATAACATTTGCAAATAAAATAAAGTATCGGATAAGTTAGCGAATTTAAAATAGAATTTATTAATTAAAACGTAATAACAATTCTTATTAATTAAAGTAAAACATTAGACAAGGTAAAGAGATTAAGTTGAGAAATCAATTAAAGTGAAATATGAGAAATATTAGAAATAGTAAAGTATCGAATGAAATGACGAGTTTTAACTTAAGAGTCACATAAGGTAAGAATGTTAACAATTCTTTTATTTAAAATCGTTATGTTGGCAACAACTCAACATGGTACGAGACAATGACTCAACATAGTAAATTCATTGTCACGACCCAAACTGAAGGGCCATGACTAGCACCCGACCACACTTGCCGAGCACCAACGTACATTTCATCTAACCTTCATTATTATCTTTTAAGGCTGACGAGATCAATATAAATGGTAGACCTAGATCATGGACAACCAGCAATAAAATATGACGGCATGAACATACATAGCAGGGGATGACCAGACAATCAAGAAACTACGTATAAGATATGAGCTACCTCGCTACTATGAAAGACTATACAACAAAAACTAGCCGACAAGGCATACCAAACTATACATGAGACGACACCTGTCTATGAGCCTCTAACAGAACATAAGTGTTGCAACATAGCCGGAACAGGGCCCCGACATACCCATAATGTCTATAACAAAAATTGCATACCAAGACCAAGGCAAGTCCGGAGAAGGGATCTCGCCAATCACCGCTGAACTGGACAGTCTACTGTGGTGGGGGAGCTGCACCTGCCTGTCTATCAGGACCTGCAGCACGACATGCAGCGTCCACAAATAAAAGGACGTCAGTACGAATAAAGTACTGAGTATGTAAGGCAAGGAACCATAAATGCGATCAGTAATGTAAGCAAGGATAGAGAATATACAACCTGTAACATCTTAGTACCTCTGAGGGCTACTTACATGAAATGCATGATACATATGTATAAATACATAAACCTTTAAAGCATTCGCCTCTGTGGGCATCATCATCATCATATCGTACCCGGCCATAATAGGCTCGGTAGAATCGTACCCGGCCACGTGGAGCTCGGTAAAACCCAACTGATCAGTGGTTGCACAATAGGTGCCGTACCCGGCCAACTATAGCGTGGCTCGGTAGAGTAAAATAGATACATATATATAATGCATGCTCGACTCATGGAATCACATTCTAAACCTTTCGGAGTGACGTAAGGTCGGTATCCTCTGTACACGTTATTAGGACTAAGTCTTCACTATGAACCTTATAAGATTCAGGAAGTATGAACAACATTGATAACATAAGAATAAGAGAAGCAACATGTATCAATCGTTCCATAAGAGGGAAAACAATGTAAGTACTGCTAGCTTCTAAGAGTAGAGTATCTTTGGAAGCTCGTTCATTACATTATGTACAATCGGAGTCGTGCAAAAGAAGGAAAGGGATAGCCTCACATACCTTGTATATACTTTCCCAATCTCAAGCTATGCAATTGTCAAAACTCCTTAGTCTACAATAAGAGAAACGATACTATCGTTATCATTTAAGCGTCATAACTATTATATATCGACCACAACCTATTTTACGATGAAACGGACAGCACCTCCCCTATATATATGACCTCACACCATTCAAAATAGTCACCAAACAGCCCAAACAACATCAATAATAAACATATTGAGCCTCCCAATATAGTCCACACACAGCCTAATCACTCCATACATACGACGACCACCATAGTCGTGTCAAACAATCTGGAAATGTTACGAATAACTATCAGCCCATAACCCTACATATATATGGTGTTTCCCCACACCCTTCCTCCTCCAAAACTCCACAAGATAGTAGTAAAATACGCAGCCCAACAACAACGCAAAACAGTCCACAAAACAATAACATTACTACCAAACCTTTCGATATATATCTCACAAGTTCTAGCTTCAATGGCTTAGCCGCAACTTGGATAATCTTAAATACATATAGAGTAAGAGGTTCCTTACCTTTATACAGAAAGAACAACTCCAATTTGACCTTAAATTTCCATGAAATATCCCTCCAATGCTGCCACAACAACCAAAAAGCGAAACTAGCGATCAATTAGTGTTTTTCGACACTAGAATCACTTTAGAAGGCTTGAAATCACCTAGGATTGATATTAAGAACATGAGGGAGTATTTACAGAACATAAACCCTTTAAAACAACCTCCCACACGAGCTGGAACAACACAAAAATGAGCAACAACAAGAAGAACAAGAGACTTACTAGCGCCACGGAATTCCCGACACTTGATTTGTGTTGTTTGCCCCTTTTTTGGGTCTTGAATCTTGAGAGAACCTTGAGAGGATGTTCCTAGGGTTCTAAGGTCTGAAAATAGTGAAAAGAAATGACTTAAAACGGGTTGTAGTCATCCTATATAGGTCCAAATATCTTAAACCGACTTAGTGGGCCCCATAGAGAGGTGCTTGGCGCAGTCTCGCGAAAACGCGAATATCTCTCTACTCCGAGATCGTATCGATGAACGGTTTAATGCGTTGGAAACTAGACTCATAGATATTTAATTTGGTGGGTAGATCACCCCGTAATTCCTTGTAAATTATGAGAAAAGATTAGAAACATTTGACCTAATGTTTAAGTAAAATTATGAACCTAAGTTGCGACAACTTTTGTCGACTTTTGTTTCATAACTCGTTTGACTTCAAGACTTATGATACGGATATTATATGATTAAAATACCTTAATAAATGACCTCTTGAGTGTATTAAGCACCGCTAGATTACCTAAAAATACGAGTTACAACATCCTTGATTCGTTTAACTTCTAATACTGGTTAATCACCCTTATACACTCTTGTATCACTTAAGACCAATAGGATTGACTTCTTATCATCTCAAAGATAATTCCTTCTTGGATTTATGTTAACTAATATATGGCATGAACTAACACATGCGGATATGGGTTGTAACACCCTCCCCCTTAGGAACATTCGTCCTCGAATGTAAGGGTTTATGGGGAGTTTAAATCATCGTGGATTCCAATGGAAATTTCCGATCAATTTTCCCCTATAAAATGGCCACTAGCAAAACTTGCAAGTAATTAAGCCCAACATATGGTTTCACAAGTCTACACAAAGCATTATGCGTATTTACATTATCTACATATCATCATTTTGTATTAAGGAGGAGTATTCTCAAATTATTGCTTACCTCATAGAGCCGTTTCTTCTTCCAATGTATCCTGTCTTCCACCAGCATCCTTGTTATCTTCATTCTGGAATAAGTAAGGGTATTTTAACTTCATCTCCTTTTCTGCTTCCCATGTCATTTCTTCCATATTTTTGTTCCTCCACAATACTTTGACGGAAGCTACATCTTTTGTTCTCAGCTTGCGGACTTGCCGATCTAATATCGCCACTGGCACTTCTTCATATGATAGGTCCTCTGTAACTTGTACATCTTTGATAGGGATGACTCGAGAAGGGTCTCCAATACATTTTCTCAACATAGATACATGGAATACCGGGTGGACAAATTCCAATTCTGATGGCAATTCTAACTCATAAGCAACCTGTCCAATCCGTCGAAGAATTTTATACGGCCCGATATACCTTGGACTCAGCTTACCTTTCTTCCCAAAACGCATAATACCCTTCATTGGTGAGATCCTCAGGAAAACCCAATCACCAACCTCAAACTCTAGATCACGACGTCGGACATCAGAATAAGATTTTTGCCTGCTTTGTGCCGTCCTCAATCGCTCCTGTATCACTTTCACCTTCTCAATAGCTTGGTGAATCAAATCTGGCCCATATAATTCTGTTTCACCGACTTCGAACCATCCAACTGGTGATCTACATCTCCTCCCGTATAGTGCCTCGTATGGGGCCATTTTAATACTGGAATGGTAGCTATTGTTATAGGCGAATTCTATGAGTGGAAGATGATCATCCCAATTCCCCTTAAAATCTAGAACACATGCTCGTAGCATATCTTCCAGTGTCTGAATGGTACGTTCAGCCTGTCCGTCAGTCTGCGGATGAAATGCAGTGCTGAGATTTACTTGTGTGCCTAAACCCTTCTGGAAAGACCTCCAAAAGTTAGCCGTAAATTGAGCTCCTCGGTCTGATATAATAGATATGGGCACACCATGAAGCCTAACAATCTCCTTGATATACAACTTCGCATAATCTTCAGCCGTGTAAGTTGTCTTCACTGGCAGAAAATGGGCACATTTTGTAAGTCGATCAATTATCACCCAGATGGAGTCAAACTTATGATAAGAGCGAGGTAATCCAATAATGAAGTCCATATTAATCACCTCCCACTTCCAGGTCGGAATCTCTATATTTTGAAGCAATCCACCGGGTTTCTGATGTTCTATCTTTACTTGTTGACAATTGGGACACTGGGCTACAAATTCTGCAATAGACTTCTTCATATTATCCCACCAATACTGCTCCTTGACATCATGATACATCTTTGTCGAGCCGGGATGGATGGAATATCGGGATTGATGAATCTCATTCATAATCTTCTCTCGCAACCCTGCCACATTAGGCACACACAATCGGCTCTGGTATCTCAGTGCCCCATCTTTTCCGATCCTAAAAGCCATACTTTTACACTGTTGAATGCTTTCTCTTAATCGTACTAAGATAGGATCTTCATATTGTCGTGCTTTTACCTCGGCTACCAAAGATGATTCTGATGTATTCTGTACAGTAACACCTCCGTCATCAGAATCTAACAATCTGATTCTCATATTGGCTAGCTGATGAAGCTCTTTAATCAACCCCCATCTACCTGCCTCAATATGTACTAAGCTTCCCATTGATTTACGGCTGAGAGCGTCTGCCACAACATTGGCTTTACCGGGATGATACAATATCTCGACGTCGTAGTCTTTCAATAATTCAAGCCACCTACGCTGCCTCAAATTCAACTCTTTCTGCTTGAAGATGTATTGTAAACTCTTGTGATCTGTGTAGATGTCAACATGGACGCCGTATAAGTAGTGCCGCCATATCTTCAAAGCATATATTACTGCAGCCAATTCCAAATCATGGGTTGGATAATTCTTTTCATGCTTCTTCAATTGTCTTGATGCATAAGCAATCACATTCCCACGCTGCATCAATACGCACCCCAAACCTATACCTGAGGCATCACAATATACCACATAACCTTCTGTTCCTTCAGGAAGAGTGAGCACTGGTGCAGATGTCAATCGATTCTTCAACTCCTGAAAACTACGTTCACAAGTGTCAGACCACTGGAATTTGGTAGCTTTTTGTGTTAACTTAGTCAATGGTGATGATATAGAGGAAAATCCTTCTACAAACCGCCTATAATATCCTGCTAGCCCTAGGAAGCTGCGGACTTCTGATGGTGTTGTAGGTCTCGGCCAATTCTTTACTGCATCGATCTTCTGAGTGTCGACACTAATACCCTCATCAGATATCACATGGCCAAGGAATGCTACTGAGTTCAGCCAGAATTCACATTTGGAGAGCTTAGCATATAACTTACGATCCTGAAGCGTCTGTAATACTATCCGCAAGTGGCCCGCATGTTCCGCCTCCGAACGAGAATACACTAGAATGTCATCAATGAATACAATCACGAACACATCAAGATAGGGCCTGAATATAGTATTCATGAGATCCATAAAAGCTGCTGGGGCATTTGTTAGCCCGAACGACATCACCAAGAACTCAAAGTGCCCATATCTTGTCCGGAAGGCCGTCTTTGGAATATCCTTCTCCCTAACCCTCACCTGATGATACCCTGAACGTAAATCAATCTTAGAGAAATACTTGGCACCCTGGAGTTGGTCAAACAGGTCATCAATTCTTGGAAGTGGATACTTGTTCTTTATAGTAGACTTATTCAACTGTCGATAGTCGATACACATCCGTAACGACCCATCTTTCTTCCGCACGAATAGGACTGGTGCACCCCAAGGTGAAGTGCTAGGCCTAATAAAGCCCTTATCCAGCAAGTCCTTCAACTGCACCTTCAACTCTCGCAACTCTGCCGGGGCCATTCTGTATGGAGGAATAGAGATCGGTTGAGTGTCAGGCAACACATCAATGCTAAACTCAATCTCCCTTTCAGGAGGAAGGCCCGGGAGTTCATCTGGGAAAACATCTGGGAATTCGTTAACCACAGGGATTGATTGTAAAGTAGGCGGTTTCGCCTCCGCATCCCTAACGCGAACGAGATGATAAATGTAACCTTTTGAGATCATTTTCCTTGCCTTAAGATAGGAAATAAACCTACCTTTCGGTGTAGCAATGTTCCCTTTCCATTCAATGACGGGTTCACCCGGAAATTGGAACCTAACCATCTTCGTACGACAGTCAACATTTGCATAGCATGAGGCCAACCAGTCCATTCCCATTATCACATCAAAATCAACCATTTCTAACTCAAATAAATTTGCCGAGGTTTGACGACTACAAATCATCACAGTGCAACCTCTATATACCCTTCTAGCAATCACAGAATCTCCTATCGGAGTAGATACCGCAAGGGGTTTACTTATCAATTCAGGTTCAATGCCAAACTTATTAGCCACAAAGGGTGTAACATATGATAATGTAGATCCCGGATCAATCAGCGCATATACATCATAAGAAAACACAGATATAATACCTGTAACAACATCTGGAGACGACTCGAGATCCTGTCGACCTACTAGAGCATAGGTTCGATTTTGAGCACCACTCGAACTCGGCACTGCACCTCTACCCCTACCACGACCTGTCGACTGCTGAAAACCCCGTGCTGGAGGTCGAACTGATGAGGAAGAACCAGACACAGATCCAGTCGGCTGAGCCATACCATCACCTCCTCTATTAGGACAATCCCGCATCATATGGCCAGGCTGCCCGCACGAATAGCATGCATCAGAACCTCGACGACACAGTCCAAAGTGGGCCTTGCCGCACTGATCACAATGTGGTGTTGGGGGTCTCATCTGACTAGTATCCCTATGATGTTGCGAGCCAGATGCCCGCGAACTCTGACCTGGACCAGAATAGGATCGATCATATCGAGGCCTCTGAAACTGTGGAGGAGCACTAGCTACAGGTGGCGCCGAACTCCTCGAAAACTGTGGCCTGATGCGGCCTCTGAAGTCATCAGAATACCCTGCAAATCTCGCCCTCTTATGCTGGCCTCTATCCTGCTCCCTAACTGCCCTCTGCTGGCGCTTACGATCCTCTAGGGTCTGGGCATAAGCTTGAATACGGGAAATATCCATGCCCTCCACCAAGGAGGCTGTCGTACACTCATTTATTAGATGTGGTCCCAACCCATTCACGAACATATGCACCCTATCACTCATCTCGGCCACCATATGGGGAGCATACCTTGCCAAAGAATCAAACTGCATACTGTACTCTCGCACACTCATATTACCTTGTCTAAGGTTCAAGAACTTATCAGCTCTAGCTCGTCGTATCTCAACTGGCAAGTAGTGACGAAGAAAGGCCTCAGAAAATTCCTTCCACACAGCTGGAGGAGGGTTCGGACCCCTGGATCTCTCCCAACTATCATACCAGAGAACCGCTAAATCCCGTAGCCGATAAGAAGCCAACTCTACTGCCTCTGTATCACTAACATGCATAACCCGAAGTGTACGATGAACCTGGTCAATAAAAGTCTGTGGGTCCTCCTTGGGGTCTGATCCGGTAAACACTGGAGGGTCTAAATTAATAAAATCACAAACTCTTGTACTAACTGGTTTCTCAGCAGCACCTGTATTCTGCCTCTGAGCCTGAGCAGCTACCAAGCTAGTCAATAACTGCAAAGCACTCTGCATATCCTTGTCTGGAGTGCCAGACGGAGGAACTGGAGGCGCTGGGTGCCTTCTAATACCCTCTGGAGGAGATGGAGTAGATGAGGTATGAGAGGGCATCTCACTTTGAGCCTCACTTTGTCCTGCTCTGACTTGGGGCACCTGACTGGTACCCTCTCCTGCTGCTGTATCAAGCCGTCTACTAATCGTTTGCTTCCTAGTCGAAGGCATCACGGAAAAAAACAAGGTGAATATTAGAGACGGACACTTACGACTCAACTCTACGCACGATCTAGATTCAGGAAGAAGGTAACAACCCTAGATGTCATGTAGCCTCCTGATTATAAATGTGGCGCGCTACACATCCATAATCAAGACTCTACTAGACACGGCTCATAGACAACCCCTAGGACAGACTTGCTCTGATACCAAGTTTGTCACGACCCAAACTGAAGGGCCATGACTAGCACCCGACCACACTTGCCGAGCACCAACGTACATTTCATCTAACCTTCATTATTATCTTTTAAGGCTGACGAGATCAATATAAATGGTAGACCTAGATCATGGACAACCAGCAATAAAATATGACGGCATGAACATACATAGCAGGGGATGACCAGACAATCAAGAAACTACGTATAAGATATGAGCTACCTCGCTACTATGAAAGACTATACAACAAAAACTAGCCGACAAGGCATACCAAACTATACATGAGACGACACCTGTCTATGAGCCTCTAACAGAACATAAGTGTTGCAACATAGCCGGAACAGGGCCCCGACATACCCATAATGTCTATAACAAAAATTGCATACCAAGACCAAGGCAAGTCCGGAGAAGGGATCTCGCCAATCACCGCTGAACTGGACAGTCTACTGTGGTGGGGGAGCTGCACCTGCCTGTCTATCAGGACCTGCAGCACGACATGCAGCGTCCACAAATAAAAGGACGTCAGTACGAATAAAGTACTGAGTATGTAAGGCAAGGAACCATAAATGCGATCAGTAATGTAAGCAAGGATAGAGAATATACAACCTGTAACATCTTAGTACCTCTGAGGGCTACTTACATGAAATGCATGATACATATGTATAAATACATAAACCTTTAAAGCATTCGCCTCTGTGGGCATCATCATCATCATATCGTACCCGGCCATAATAGGCTCGGTAGAATCGTACCCGGCCACGTGGAGCTCGGTAAAACCCAACTGATCAGTGGTTGCACAATAGGTGCCGTACCCGGCCAACTATAGCGTGGCTCGGTAGAGTAAAATAGATACATATATATAATGCATGCTCGACTCATGGAATCACATTCTAAACCTTTCGGAGTGACGTAAGGTCGGTATCCTCTGTACACGTTATTAGGACTAAGTCTTCACTATGAACCTTATAAGATTCAGGAAGTATGAACAACATTGATAACATAAGAATAAGAGAAGCAACATGTATCAATCGTTCCATAAGAGGGAAAACAATGTAAGTACTGCTAGCTTCTAAGAGTAGAGTATCTTTGGAAGCTCGTTCATTACATTATGTACAATCGGAGTCGTGCAAAAGAAGGAAAGGGATAGCCTCACATACCTTGTATATACTTTCCCAATCTCAAGCTATGCAATTGTCAAAACTCCTTAGTCTACAATAAGAGAAACGATACTATCGTTATCATTTAAGCGTCATAACTATTATATATCGACCACAACCTATTTTACGATGAAACGGACAGCACCTCCCCTATATATATGACCTCACACCATTCAAAATAGTCACCAAACAGCCCAAACAACATCAATAATAAACATATTGAGCCTCCCAATATAGTCCACACACAGCCTAATCACTCCATACATACGACGACCACCATAGTCGTGTCAAACAATCTGGAAATGTTACGAATAACTATCAGCCCATAACCCTACATATATATGGTGTTTCCCCACACCCTTCCTCCTCCAAAACTCCACAAGATAGTAGTAAAATACGCAGCCCAACAACAACGCAAAACAGTCCACAAAACAATAACATTACTACCAAACCTTTCGATATATATCTCACAAGTTCTAGCTTCAATGGCTTAGCCGCAACTTGGATAATCTTAAATACATATAGAGTAAGAGGTTACTTACCTTTATACAGAAAGAACAACTCCAATTTGACCTTAAATTTCCATGAAATATCCCTCCAATGCTGCCACAACAACAAAAAAGCGAAACTAGCGATCAATTAGTGTTTTTCGGCACTAGAATCACTTTAGAAGGCTTGAAATCACCTAGGATTGATATTAAGAACATGAGGGAGTATTTACAGAACATAAACCCTTTAAAACAACCTCCCACACGAGCTGGAACAACACAAAAATGAGCAACAACAAGAAGAACAAGAGACTTACTAGCGCCACGGAATTCCCGACACTTGATTTGTGTTGTTTGCCCCTTTTTTGGGTCTTGAATCTTGAGAGAACCTTGAGAGGATGTTCCTAGGGTTCTAAGGTCTGAAAATAGTGAAAAGAAATGACTTAAAACGGGTTGTAGTCATCCTATATAGGTCCAAATATCTTAAACCGACTTAGTGGGCCCCATAGAGAGGTGCTTGGCGCAGTCTCGCGAAAACGCGAATATCTCTCTACTCCGAGATCGTATCGATGAACGGTTTAATGCGTTGGAAACTAGACTCATAGATATTTAATTTGGTGGGTAGATCACCCCGTAATTCCTTGTAAATTATGAGAAAAGATTAGAAACATTTGACCTAATGTTTAAGTAAAATTATGAACCTAAGTTGCGACAACTTTTGTCGACTTTTGTTTCATAACTCGTTTGACTTCAAGACTTATGATACGGATATTATATGATTAAAATACCTTAATAAATGACCTCTTGAGTGTATTAAGCACCGCTAGATTACCTAAAAATACGAGTTACAACATCCTTGATTCGTTTAACTTCTAATACTGGTTAATCACCCTTATACACTCTTGTATCACTTAAGACCAATAGGATTGACTTCTTATCATCTCAAAGATAATTCCTTCTTGGATTTATGTTAACTAATATATGGCATGAACTAACACATGCGGATATGGGTTGTAACATTCATCTTGAAAATCAATTCACCAAAATAATAGTAATAGAAAAGGAAAACAGAAAATGACGGCAAAGCAGTAACTAATGAAAACAACTCAATCCTCGAAAACCACAAAACTTGGGAATACCAATCCCCAAAGTCTCGTACGAAAAAACCGAAGCCAATGCAATACAACAAGGAATACAAAACACATAAACTGTTGCGGCGCGCAACCTAATCCCACCGTACAACACGATCCTCCCTTATTCCACCGGGTAAATATCAATAATAATAAGTAAATATATATGTTGTGGCGCGTAACCCGATCCCACCATATAATCAGAGTCAATATCATAACTTTCCTTTATTTGACCATATCAATCTACCCTTATTTCACATGTCGGCTCGCAACCCGATCTCACCACATCAATATCTATTCACCTTTATTCCACTTGTTGCAGCGTGCAATCCGATCCATAAATAAATCAATAACATCAATAATTCAATACAAAATTTACAATAATTTCTACTATAATAGAGTGTGAGTACACAACAATAAATGAACCACGTAATAATCAACGGAATGCCATGAATATTACAAAAATGGCAGGACAGGTAAAGCACATGACAACTAAGGTGTGCAAGTGATAAGTGGGGATTTTGACCGCTTATTAGAACCTTTTAGCTTTAGTTTTAGTCTAAAGGCATTGAATTGTGTTCCCGAAACTAATGAAATTATGCAAAATTATAGGAATGATGGAAGTTAATCTCCCGAGACAAAATCCGACTCAAAAAAGGAGTAGTCCGAGATACAAGGCAATGAAGGGTGCAAGAGCACAACTGTGTGGTCCATAGAAGAAATTGCGGATGGTAGATTTCCATCTGCGGCCGCAAACAAAGAAGCAAACTTTAGCAGACAATTGCGCAAATTGCGGACTGCACATGAATTGTGCGGCCGCAAAGCTGAGCTAGAAGCTGAATATCAGAGAGTGTGCAAAAAGACCAAGTCCAGAAGCCTCTAAGAATTGCGTACCACACAAGAATTGTGCGGTTGCAGTCCTAATTCTATGGACCGCAGAAGAGTTGCCTCGTGGCCGCATTTCAGAAATGCGCAGCCGCAGACCTCCCAGTTCCTGACAAGATGAAGAAATCTGCGGACCGCACATGGAATCGTGCGGTCGTAGAACCTCCCGAGGAGCATTTTTGTTCGAGATTTTCAGTCTTGTATAAATAGAAGAGTTTCACGAAATTAGGTCAAGTTTTGAATATTTGAAGCATTGTAGCCATTTTTCTTTGCTGTTTTAGGAAACTTTAGATTATTTTGGTGTATTAATATTAGATCTGTTTATTTTAATCGTACAATATGAGTTATATTATCTTTTCTTCTTTGTTTTCTTCTACTCCCATTATGAGTTGCTAGATTTTTACTAGGGTTGTAACCCAACCCTAGTGTGTAAACCTTATGGGTGATTAATTTTATGCTTGTTTATGATTGGGTGTTTATAATTTAGCTTAATTCATGCTTCATTTGTGGAATTGATAGTTGCAAATATTGATTCATGCCTATTTGACTTAGTCTCTACTTGAGAAAGATGGACTTAGTCTAGGTTAACTTAGCTAACAAGGAATTGGGTCAATTGAGAGATTGATTAACCTAATTAAAGAGTTCAACCTAGAGATAATAGCAACTCAACTTGAGCTCTTATCAACTATTTTGGTTGATACCCATATGGTCTTGAGAAAGCCAAATTGGTAAAATCACTCTCTGACCGAGAGGTATTAGTGGGTAACGTAGAATTGTGAGCTATAATACACCCCAATCAAGAAAACAAGCATAAAAGTCTTTATCCCATTAGGCAAACACCTAGGTCATGGTCACAACCCTAGGCCTTTTATATATTTGGAAAACCCTCAAAATCAATTATCTCTAGTCTTATATCTTTAATTTAAATTCCTTAGATTAATACTAAATATAGAAACAAATACCCTATTTGTGGAAGTGCAATCTAGATAATTCACTTGCTCATTCTGAATATATACTCCTAACTCCTTCTTAGCTCTTTGTGATTCGATCCCGACTCTTTGTTAGATTTTATTATTGCAGATGACCATGTTATACCTCTTATGAGGTGTGCATTTGGATGTGATCAATTTTTGGCGCCGTTGCCGGGGAGTTAAAAATAGTGTTAACTATATATTTGGGAGTGTTTTTGGACTATCTTCTTTTCCTTCAGTGTTACTAAATTGTTTGAGAAATCGTAGGTACAACCATGGCAAACAATGAGCTCGAAAATATTGCTTTGGGGGATGTGGATGTCGAGGATGAACAAGTTGATGAAGTTCCTCTTGAACCTCAAGGCAATAGAAGAGGTCGCGTGCCTCATGACAATGTTCCTGCTCCACCCCCACCTCCACCACGAGCGGCTCCACATCGGGTATTACCCAATGAAGTATATGCAAGTGCAATAGTCCCTCTCCGTATTAGGGCAGACAACTTTCAAATCATCAACGTGATGCTCACTTTGCTAGAGCAACAAGGTTTCTTCACCGGTGCTCCAAGTCAAAATGCATACAAACATTTGAAGGGTTTGTGGACACTTATTGGGGGAGTAAACAAACAAATGTCTCCGAGTGTCACGACCCGGATTTTTCACCCTCGGGAGTCGTGATGACACCTATTCTTGAAAGCTAGGCAAGCTGAGTATTATAGATTCATTAACCCTTTTTACTTAGCCTTTTAACAGTTCAATATAACATGTGATCAACAACGGAATAACCATAATAATAAAATAAATGCGAAAGACAAAATTTGATAATATCACTAGATACTAATACGGAAATCCAAAATACAACTCTACCCAGAATTTGGTGTCATAATGTCACGGACAATCTACGAATACTACAAACAGTGGTATGAAGGAAAATAATACAAATCTATCCCTGAACTACATAAAAATAGAATGAAAATATAGAAGGGAATGCCAAGGCCTGCGGATGCCTGTAGGACTACCTCAGGTCTCCTGATGGACTGAAGGCAGCAACCTTACTATGGTTCAAAAGCTCCAGCACCGGGATCTGCACACAGTGCAGAATGTAGTATCAGCACAAAGCGACCCCATATGCTGGTAAGTGTCGAGCCTATCCTCGGCAAAGTAGTGACGAGGCTAGGACAAGTCTACCAAATAAACCTGTGCAATTATATCATATGCATCAAGTAATAATGACAGAAACTAACAATTAAAGATGGGAAAGGGAAACATGCTCGGGGAAATATCATGTACAAACAGAAATTCAGTAAAGAAGCATACGGAGCACCAAAATTCAACTATAAGCAAGAATAAGGAAAACAACCACAAGTGCACGACATCACCCTTCGTGCTTTTACTCCCGTTCTCACAATAAGAATCAATATAATCGGCACGACATCATCCTTCGTGCTTTTACCTCACATAATCATGGCACAACATTATCCTTCGTGCATTATCACTCATATCATGGCACGACATCACCCTTCGTGCTTTTACATTTACAATATCAACACGGTATCACCCTTCGTGCATTAACACTCTCTCACAAATATCACATACAGCATCACCCTTCGTGCTTTTATACTCTTCCTTACCCAGGCAACAATCACAAAGCAATGCGGGCAATGGAATCAATAAAATCACAATAGAATTTCGGCAAAGGAACAATAGTATATCAATAATATCCCGGCAAGGGAAACAATATCATGAGCAATAACAACCCACCAAGGTAAACAATATTAAAGCAATAACATCCCGTCAAGGGAGACAATATCATAAACCTTTTCTCTTTTCCACAATTACTTCACAACTCAATTTTAACTTGAGCCAATGCTCTACCATGTTCAATTACCAAGAATACTTCCATAAGCCTTGTTCAACATTGGAAATCATCATATTAAGCATGGACAATATAAAATGGAGTCACACCAACCATAGTGTAAAGCCCCAAAAAATTTGCTTAGTAATTTAAGATTTCGTGGTGCCAAGGTAGGCCAAATATTTTATCTTGCGTGCAAATGAGGATTAAGGAGATTATGGATATCAATTGGATATGTTAATAAGTGTATAAGTCATAGTAGAAGTGAATTGGGGTCTAAGGAGAGGCCTAAGTCTAAGCCAAGTTGGAAAATTTCATAAGAGACGAAAGTTGCAAATGAGTGCGCACAAGACCTCACTTTGGACAATCATATCTCCAGTTATATAAGGATTTGTGTGATTCACAACCTATCAAATAAAAGTGATCGAAATCACTATTGAAATGAAAGGGTGGCCGAGGTAATACGGGTGGAAAAGTGATCGAAATCACTATTAAAATGAAAATATGTGAAAGCTGTGAAACCATTGATGTGATGAAATAATGTTGAAAGGGGAAAAGGAGAGATTGTGGAACTTGCTTGGCTTTGGTTGTTCCTTTCATGTGCATTGGATTGTTGATTCTGTTTGTTACTTGTGTATTTCTTGATTTTACTTGGGGTAAAGTTTGTTCATACATACCAGTACAATTCAAATGTACTAACGTCTCTTTTGTCGGGGGCGCTACATTCGTGTTATGATTGTAGGTGGTTCTATAGTAGGTACTCCAGTCCACCAACAGTAGCACTACTTTACTTTTCGTCAGCTGTATTGGTGAGCCCCTTTTTCCTCTCGGGGCCCTGCGTGGCTCATGCCGCTTTTCCTTCCGGAAATCTTATTTTGGTATTTGCGTAAGGTATAGCCGGAGCCTTGTTACCGGTAAGTATTGTAACACTCTTTTGTATCCCTAGAGGCTCCGTAAACAGGAAATGTGTGTTATGTACTTATGTATTTTGTATTTGGGTAGTGTAACTTGTAAACCACGCTAAGTAACCATGTATATTGTGTAAATCTCGTAAGAATGTGTTTAAATCATAAATGGTTATTTCACTTGGTTAACGGATAATGAAAACGTGGGGTAACACGTGGGATAGGAAAGGCACCCAGGTCCGCTTGACTGGGGTTACTCGGTCGAGCACTATTGATACCTAATTTTTCCCTAAGTATTTTTTACACTCAAAATACTTTCAAAATAACATATATGTGCATACATAAGCATGCCCAAGTATTTTGGTATTTTCCCCAAATTTTTAAGGATTTTTCAAAACCAATTTATTATCTATTTTAGCAGTGCAAAATCCAATAATTATTTTCAAAATTATTATTTTGGTGAATAATTTATTTATTTCTCATATTTACACTAAAATATAATTAAGGTAATTTTTGCATATTTTTACAAATTTATTTGGTATTTTTAAAGCTAATTTGCATATAATTGGAATTATAGCCCATGTTTCGATTAATAGTATTTTTATAATTGCAAAATCATTTCCAGTATTTTTGTATTACTAATGGTTTCAGTACTTTTAACTTTCTTTAAAAATCATTTCCATTATTTTTATAAAATTAAGAGGGAGAAATTGGCTATTTAATACCTAACCTATTATTATTGCAATTTTAGCCCCAATTGTAACCCACCCCATCAGATTTTTAATTAACCCAATACCCAATCCAAATCCGCCCAGCCCAATCTCCGAATAACTCGGCCCAACTTCGATTTAATCTGAGTCGTTGATCAAATGAGATCAACGGCCCAGATTTCGTTTCCTTAATTAAATTCTAACTACCCCCTGACCCCTCATTTCATCGAGACCGGTCTCTCTCTCTACTTGGTCTCTTCCTCTCCTCCTTCTCTCTAGAACCTTCTGGTTCTTCTCCGATGGCCTTCACCATCTATCCGGCCACCTCCAGCCTCACCTCTTTCGACCACCAGCCGCCGTGAAACCTTATCTCGCTGATTACCTCTATCCTGGAGACCCCAAGAGCCTCCACCATACGAGATGGTCACTGAAAGCTTTGCCTGGTTTGTCTTAGGCCTTTCTCCGATGGGTTTTGGTCTGATAGTGCTATGAACACCATTATTGTTGAGTTTCACAGCCAGGTTTCTCCTACTTCTCACTAGTTTCTTATGAAACCCTAATCTCTACCCAAACCTCTTAAATCTCTGTATTTTTAAACGATTTTAACTCACACCTTTATGTTTTACACTACTCTCTACTCGATCTTTACGATTGCTCAGGTTTTAAACGTTTTGTTCCCTTTTTTTTCAAACTAGGGTTTTTGAACCCCTTTTCAAAATCACTTTATCTTCTGATTTTGAGTACTATATGTTTGTGTTTATATTATTTTCTTGTTTGTGTGATCTTCTGGGTTATTCTCCGAGTTCTATGCTTTAATTTTGTTGTTAGGGTTCCAACCTTCTACTGTTTCTATGATTTCTTGCTTAGGGTTCTTTGATTTTTGTGCCTATTGTGTTTAATAGGTCTAATTATTCATTGTTTTACCAAATATTCTGTTGATTCTGTGCATCTCTTCGAATCCCTGATTTTGTATATGTTTTCCTTAGAAGTTTTTCACTGATTTTGAATCACTTCCTTATTTGTGAGATGCTTTCCTTACTTAGAACTAATTCCTTGTGATTTTAGTCCCACCCGTGATTCTTTGACTAATTTTCAGAGTTAATTTATATTTTTACCATATTTATGCGCATAAACATACTTTCAAATATTCAGCATATATTTTCCTTACTTGAAATATTACGTATTTGGCCCTTATTACATGTTACATGCTTTACTACTTCTATTATGGTAGATTCAGTAGTCTAAGTGATTCTTTCCTTATTTGGTATAACTTGTACCCATTCGAATCATGACTCCCTAATTAAAAGGAGTTTGGTCCTGTGATTGATTCCAATTGGTATTGCTTCTATAATTGTGTACTTGTTACCATATTCTTTACTTGTTTTCAAAACTATAAATACTCTACCCTCTGTTTAGCATAACAGACGAACAACCACACTGTTCTGAACTCTCTCTTACGCACACAAGCATACTCACTGATCTTTCTTACTTTCCTACACATTCTGGCTCGCTTCTCTTATTGACTACTGGTTACCTAGTTGGCTAAAAGCCAAGACTGAGTAACTTGTTACTCTACTGTTTTATTGCTCTATACATTGCTTCTCTCTTGGTCTGCACATTACTGCTCTACTTCCCTGCACACTACTGCTCTATTATCCCACTCTTGAATGGTATGTCTGCTATTTGATTTACAGCTTCCAAAACAACATGTTTTTATGCATATTGCACTTTCTCTTATTTCTTTTATGCTTCTACTTTTGGTTCTGCTGTTTTCATTGCAATTAGCATGCCTCTTTGCTAGTTCATTGATATGATTACCCTTCCCTTAATTCAGCATGTCTACTACTTCCCTTTCTTGTTTAATACAGTTCTTCCTTACCCCTAACCCCAGTACATTATTAGCATGTATTCACGACCCTTCCTAGCTACTAAATAATCCTGAACCTCTTCCATGAGCACTTTGGGATGAAATGTGTTGTGATTGTTTAAGTTCCGAAATGTTTTCTCTGATATCTACGTATGTGCAACTATGCTCTTACATGTGAACTACTTGTCCCCATTTCCCCTTTCCCCTGTTTGTGTTTGCTTCCCTGAACTATGTGTGATATTCTAGTTCTGAGATTGTCCTACTCACCTTCTTACAAAACTGTCACACTCTTCTATTGTTTTTCTTTCAAGAACTGATTCTATATGGATCATTTTTAAACTGTTTTTTTCTCAACTCAATTTCCTTAAAACTATATCACGCACTCTCACTACTCTTAAATATTAGGTTCTACCCCCTTCATGTAAGCATTGCTTTGGGTACCTCTGAGTACTCACTAAACTTTGATGCACAAGGCTGGTAATTCCACACTACACTTGTTCAACATTTTTTGGTAAATGTTTGGGTGTTGGTATTGGCCAGGGACCCAATGGGGCCTTAGGGAGCTTTGCCGCACCCAGACCATGGCAAAGGCTGTGAAACTCGAAAGGAGTGAGGTTGGAAGATTGGGCCTGACTGAAGGCTCCCTATAGAATAACTTCTTATTTTTTATTCTTTATTACTGTAATTCGGCTATCCTTGGTTTGTAATAATTTGTAAACGAATGATTTGGGTCGAATAGTGAGTATGGGAGGGGTTATGCAAGCTTAGTTCAAGTAATGGGTAGAAAACATGCTTATAGGACTTTATTTACCTACTTGCGCAATAGATATCATGTATAGGACATGCATCTCACATGTTAGTAATCCTATTTTAGGCTCTTTACTTTCAGTCTATTATTATACTCATTTTATAATCACGATTAGTTAATAACCAACAAGTAACTGTTATAAAATTACTGCTGCATTCTCATTAGCATTTAGAGACCATGTTTTATGAGCTTCTATGTGCATTAGACATCCTGTTACTTAGGGTTTTTATTTTTTCTGAGTTGCAATTGTTGAAAGCCTCACCAGTATGTTTAATCTAATAATACAAGTTTGGTTAACTGCGTCATTTTAAAACTGGAATTAATATGCATGTTCACCCCCTTTAAGGTAATTAGGCAACACATACGATGCCTAGACAAACTTTAGGCCTAATAAGAATCGATTAATCATGTTTTACCGGTTTAAGACCAATCAGCCTCTTATAATTTTGAACTCTGCTGCTCCCATTCTTGCTGAAGTTCACTCTGTTTTTTTAAGAAAAAACTCCCGCTCTATCTGGAAACAAAATCTTGAAATTGTGCATCTATTTACTCTCACTGATTTTCTGATTCTTGGTCTATTATGTTTTCAAACTATTGGGTTACCATTCTCTGCCCAGAATCGTGCTATTTTGAATACTTGTCCAGCACCTCGTTAAGCTACTGTCACTACTTGATTTTCAAAAACCATGCTTTAATGATTTTTTTTATCTGTCGCTAAACTCAACTGCTGTTATCTATTCCTGTTTTCTGTAAACTCCTATCTTTGAGACCTTAAATGTATTTGAGACGTGCTGATTACATGTTTACTTGTGGAGGGATCTGTGAGCTTTTTATTTGCCTTTATGTTCCCTTTATGTGTAGTCCTACTTGTTATGTATGTCTCTTAGCATTTTGTCCTTTAAACCTAAGGGTTCAACCTAGTCCTTACCTTGTAGGAATAGTGGTCCTAAATACCCTCTAGGACTTATAGGATGGGATGGGTAATAGCACGAAATAAGCTTTCGTGACCAAATCACGCGTTTTAAATAACCTTTACGGGATGGGAAGGGTAGAATATGGAGATGATCGATGCACTAATATCTCATGTAGCCCCTCTTCTGAGGAGTGATTACTGAGTATTGCATTGATGTGATCCATATTGTTCACAAACCTAGGACCCCCTCCCCTTTGTTTTTGTTTTTTTAGAACTTGTCTAAAATCATTTCTTCAAATTTCTGCCTTCTTTATTTTCAAACTTTCAACCTACTTGCAAAACGTATGTGAGAACCCTCCTTATTCGAGCCTTGATTATTTACTTGTAAAGTCACAATTGTAGCATGGCCGGGACCACACTAGTGGATCTTGAGGGATGCCTAACACGTTCCCCTCGAGATAATTTCTAGCTCTTACCTGAACTCTGGTTTTCCAACTCAAACTCTTCTAAAAAGTGTCCTAATGCACTATAATCATTAGGTGGCGACTCTTCAACTTCTAAACCCAATTCTCGAAAGGGAATAGAGTTGTCCTCCCAATGTCGTATACCCGATTTCGACCCATAGGAAAAGAGGGCGTCGACAACATGGCGACTCTGCTGGGGATTCTTTAGGCTTTTACCATTGCATGTTGCTTGTGACTTTACCATCTCATTAATTGCTTTATTTACTGTCTTTTATCCTTTCACTACGAAACTAACTTGGATCTTCATGTCTTTTCTTTCCTTTAACTGCTTTCTTTTATTGCTTTATTTCAATACTATTTTAATTACTGCAATTATTGTAATCATTTATCTTATGAACGTGAAAATACATGTCAATTTGTTTCATTCTTGTAAACTGCATCTTCAACATCATATTCCACTCGTGCCAAACAAATACCATAGCAACGCTTATAATGAGTGGTTGCGCTCTTCCAATATTATCACCCTTTAAATTTGGCAAAGGCGTATTTGCGGTAAAACCAGTCAATCAGCGGTGCAGTCAACGGTTCCGTGCCTTTCCCTCTTGAGTTGTCTGCTCAAGGGTACCTGTCTAATACCTCAATAGAAACCTTACTCTGTTCAATTGTACATGCATCATGGTCAAACCTAGCCGAGTCAGTTATGTTGTCCGCATAATGACTCATTAAGATAGCCTTGTCCAAAGTCCATCGGGTTTCCATGAAACCCGAACAGACACCTACATGTTCTATGCATTTATTTAGAGAACTAAATGCTTGCTATGCTAATTATTGGTTTAAATAGTCGAGTTTGGCGGGGTAAGGGTCTAACACTCTGTTTTGCAGAAAATGAGGCACGAAGTCCCCAGATTTGTCATAGTAACCAACATTCATCCAAGGCTGCCAAATTGGTGGAAAGACCTCTACTCCAGTGATCAGACGCTTGTCCGCAAATACTTAGGGAATCTGCCTTCTCTTCTAGAAATCCAGCCTGACAACAAAATCATAGAAGCTGCGACACTGTTCTGGGATAGTGACAGGTCCATGTTCCGCTTGGGGGACCTTGAAATGACTCCTTTGCTCGAAGAAATAGGAGGTTTAGATGGTATTCCTTTGAAGATTCCGGGTTTGCTTATGCCAGAAAATCGTAAGGGTAGGGGTTTCCTTAAGATAATGGGGCTGAAAAAGAATCTAGACTTGACCTGTTTGAAAGACTCCTACATCCCATTTGACTATCTGTATGAGAGGTATGGCCATAGCAAGTCATACCGCACCTACTCAGACGAATTCGCCCTCACCTCATTAGGGCATATTCACAGAAGCGTCTTCGTATTCATGTTTTATTTCCTGGGGATGATAGTGTTCCCTATGAAGAAGGCTAGGATCCACACAAGACTGGCCATGGTAACCAAGACTCTGATGGAAGGAATTGGCGGGCAGCCTTTTAGTATAGTGCCCATGATCATTGCTGAGATATACCGAGCCCTGGACAACTGTCAGCGAAAGGCCAATCATTTTGAGGGATGCAACTTATTACTTCAGCTCTGGCTTATGGAGCACCTCTAGAAAGGAGAATACCGGCAAGAGATCCTACGCAGAAACTGGGATGATCACATTGCCTTCCACCAGCCAAGGCGTATGAATTATATGCCTAACATGTTCGCTCAGCCAAAGGACGCTGGAGGATGGGTGGAGTTATTTGGGAATCTAAAAGAAGACCAGGTACAGTGGATGGTCGAGTGGTTCCCTACGGAAGAATTCATTGTTCGATCCCGAGACGCACCATTTCTCATACTCATTGGTCTAAGAGGAACTTATCCCTACGTTCCCCTCCGAGCCATGAGGCAGGCTGAAAGAAATCAAATCATACCAATGGTCGACAAAATGAGTTACTTAAGGGGTGACTTCCAGGATGATAATAGCCCTCACAAGTGCCTAGCTCAGCACATGTGGCATTGCAAACTCGTTTTGGGGAAAGAATCTATTGAGCCAGACAGGTATCACGTCGTTGTGTGCCACACTATACAGGTTGGTTGGAAGATGATCACAATGGTTTGGGTCAGCCCGGGTTCATCCGAGGTCACAGGGTCATCGACGAGAAAGCTGAAGCGCGGGTTAAGTACAATCAACTGCGCAAGCGAATTCGAGAGTGTGAAAGCGAGAATCGGGAAATAGAAGAAGCCCATCAGAAGTTGATCGAGGAATGGAAAGATATGGCTGTTAGCGCCAACAAGCGACTAGGGTATTTGGAGTGGGGTCTAGTGGAGCTAGAAGGAAAGTTCATCAAGAGGATTGAAGACTGTCAAAACACTGAAGGTAATGCATGCGTACATTTGGCCCGAGCTTATCTGCTGCTAGGACTACGCGAGTTGGTGAAACTGTTTGAGGGAGATAAAGATGCCGAATCTGGGGAAGGTCCTTCTGGGACCAAGTAGTTAGGAGTCTTTCATTTTGCTTTAATGATGTAATAAGGCCAATGGCCATTAGTGACATTTTTACTTTCCGCTATTTTAGTGTCGTTTTGGGATTCGTCTTATTTTTGTCAATAAAATGAGGCATTTAGCATTATAAGTTCTCCAAATTAACTTGTCGCTAGGCCTACCTCGGGCACAACGAGGCACCCAAATTAGGACGCGATTTATATTCTTGCACAATGTGTTTAAATATTGCAACATTTTTCCTCATAATCTGCACTAACTTGTTACCTTGTTTTTTGTTTTTCTTTTATTTTTTATTCTCCTCCCCAAAGGTTAGTTTGTGCATTCTGCCACCATTATCATACAATACGAGGTCCAAGGGCCCTCCACCTCCTCCTCCTCCGAGTCCTATCCGGAACAAGAACAAAGGCAGGATGGGAGATTCAAGCGCCAGAAAGGAAATTGAAAGAATTGAGATTCCTCAGGATACCCCGGTTACTAAGGAAACTGCTGCCCAACTTGAGCAGAAATTATTGAAGTTCCGAGAAGAACTGGATCAAGTTCGGAACTTGGAAAATTTATCATTCTCTCTCACCGCTCCTGATGTTAACTTTCCAAATGCTCAAAATCCCGCACCTCCACATAACACCCCACAACCACAGATGTAACCCACTCATGCTCAACACTGCAACACATGTCATACTCCAAACAACACTCCACTACTCATTCCTGAACCACTGAACACCACAAACGACCACCTCCACAACACTCCCATCTACGTAGATACCGTACCCCACTACACTCAACCAATCTCAAGTGCACCTGAGTCTAATGACAAGGACTCTCTTATCAGAAACTTGGCAGCATAACTCAAGAAATTGACCAGCCAAGTCTAGGGCATGGAAGGAAACAAAGGTATAGAGGGGCTGAATTATGAGGACCTCTGCATTCAGCCAGATGTTGAACTTTCGGAGGGGTACAAACCTCCCAAGTTCGAAATGTTCCATGGCACGGGAGATCGTAGAGTCCATTTGAGGACGTATTGTGATAAGCTGGTCGGAGTTGGAAGGAATGAGAAAATCCGTATGAAACTCTTCATGAGAAGTCTGAAGGGAGATGCTTTATCTTGGTACATCAGTCAGGACCCCAAGAAATGGACAAGATGGGTAGGTATGGCATCGAATTTCATGGATAGGTTCCGATTCAATACAGAGAATGCACCGGATGTATTCTACATCCAGAATTTGAAGAAAAAGCCTACCGAGACATTCCGCGAGTATGCTACTCGTTGAAGATTAGAGGATGCTAAGGTCAGGCCAGCCTTTGAAGAGGAACAAATGAACAGATTCTTCGTCCGGGCTTAGGATCCACAACATTATGAGAGGTTGATGCTGATCGAGGGCCATAAATTCTCCGATATCATCAAGCTGGGAGAAAGAATTGAGGAAGGCATTAAGAATGGTATGGTTGCTAATCTTGAAGCATTGCAGGCCACCAACAAGGCTTTACAGTCTGGTGGCACGTCCAAGAAGAAGGATGTGAGTGCCGTGATGGTCGCACAGGGAGCCAAATCACCACTAAAATACCACACTTACCCGTCACCTCCACTTACATATCAACCTATCCCGAATTACCAAGCACCCGCACCCCTTACCAAAATCCACCACCCGTTTACCAATCATCTCCACCTCCCACATATCAACCCACTTCACCCAAATACTCTCAACCTGCACCTGTTTACCAAGCTTATAATGCCCAACCCTCTCACTACGAATCACCTCCCACTCGCCAAAATTTCCCTAGACCCAGACCAAATTTTGATCACAGACCTCCCAGACAATATACAGCCATCGCTGAGCCAATTGACCAGTTGTATGAGAGACTTAAAGCTACTAGTTACGTCTCCCCTATCCCTGCTATAACTCCAGAAAATCCTTCCCAGTGGGTCAACCCTAATAAGACCTGTGCGTACCACTCCGGCATGAAGGGACATACCATTGACGAGTGCCGCTCGTTGAAGGACAAGATTCAAACTCTGATCGACAATAAGGTTATCGTAGCAAAGGAGCCTGCTCCTAATGTCTGCAACAACCCTCTGCCTTATCACAAAGGCAGATATATTCACATGATCGAGATCGAAGATGACTGGGACCCTAAGAGGTCGATAGGATTGATTGCTGAGGGTGATGAGCCAAAGAAACCGGTGGTCATGCTTAACCCAATTGTTGTGCAGAATCATCCCTCCCAGGGCGATGAAGTAAATATGTCTATACCTCTCGAATTTGAAGCACCTTCTTATGCGAAGGTGGCCAGACCAATTGAGGTTGAGTTTGGGGCTCCAAAAGCACCTGTACCCTTTCGAAGTTGCTGTGTTACCGCCAAGGGTACCAATTCCTGTAGCAATGTTAGACATAACATCATTCCACTCAAATGCCATACCATGGGATTACACAGCTGAAGCTAGGAGGGAAGGGAAGACCAAGATGGGAGAAGCAATTGTTGCGCAGGGTATGACCAGAACAGGCAAGGTTTACACTCTAGAGCACTAAGCCGAGTCCAGTAAGCAAGCCTCTGGACGGACTATTGAAACTGGGCCCGATGATCTTTGGAGGAAAATACAAGCTAAGGAGTATTCGGTCGTTGAGCAGTTGAACAAAACACCAGCGCAGATCTCCATCCTAGCTCTTCTGCAGAGCTCTGACGCACACAAAAATGCCTTGATGAAGATATTGAGCGAAGCTTATTGGCCCAGCAACATAACTGGAGGTGAAATGGCAAATATGGTAGGGCAAATACTGGAAAGCCACAAAATCACCTTCCACGAAAATGAGCTACCGCCGGAAGGACTGAGTCACAACATGGCCCTACACATCACCGTGCAATGCGAGGATTACTTCATCACTAGAGTCTTGATTGATGGAGGCTCCAGCCTCAACATCTGTCCGTTGATAACTCTCAGAACATTGGGAAAGAGCCTCCACGAGATCAAAGATGGGGCCATCAATGTCAAAGCCTTCGATGGGTCTCAAAGGTCTACTATCGGAGAGATCATCCTATGCTTGCAAATGGGGCCAACCTGGTTCAACGTTGACTTTCAAGTGATAGATGTCCCGGCATCCTACAATTTGCTATTGGGACGACCATGGATCCACGCCGCTGGAGCTGTAGCATCGACCCTGCATCAGGCAGTGAAGTTTGAATGGAATCACCAAGAGGTGATTATTCATGGCGATGGTAGCAACCCCATATATAGTTGTCAGACCATCCCGATGATTGGAGACAGAAGGAGAATAGGTGGAGAAACATACCACCACATTGAAAGAGTCAACACTGTAGACAAAGATAAATGGTGGGATAACAAGATTGAAAGTATCCTGAATTGGTGTTACGAACCTGGAAAGGGACTCGGCAAAAACCTCTAGGGAATCGCCAAACCCATCAAGCTGAAGAAACATGGTACTACATTTGGTTTGGGGTATGAGTACACTTGGGATGAGTTCAATCACTGGTCGCCACCATGGCGCGGTCCCTACTACCCACTGAAGCATCCGATACCTCACCTGGAGCAGACTTTCCAGCCGGCAGATACTATATATGGGTTGGAGGAAGATGAAGCATTGTCAGCCGTGAAGAATTTGTTCCTAGAGGATGATGATATGGACTGCTGTGTTATTTTTTGAGGAGAAAGGGGAGGAAGGCCCTTCTATACAAGTTGTGAACCGAGGAGAGCGCCTCAGCAATTGGTCAATCAGAACCACCAGGGCCCGGAAAGCTTCAGGGTAGCAAGGCTAAACAAAAGCACCATGCATCACGTTTTTACCTTTTACTAGCTGATTTTATATATGCATTGTCTTTTAATTTTGAAAAGAGCTCTGATATTCAAAACAATTATGAATTCAATCGAAGCATTTCAGTTTATTATATATCTCTCTTATTATTTTTTCTATCATTCACTTTATTTTACACAGCATTACTATTACTTGCCTTGAAGATGAACCAACGATTGTGACTTGCAACGAGACAATGCAACAAATGGATATGATTCAGAAGAGGATGATATACCAGAAGAGGTCGTCAGAGAAGTTGAGAATTTTGAGAATATGCCTAAGTCTAACTTGGACGAAACTGAGGTCGTTAATCTGGGAGACACAGAGAATGTCAAAGAAACGTGCATCAATGTTCACCTGTCACCATCAGAAAAGAAAGAGTACACGGAATTCCTAAAGGAATATGAAGACATATTCGCCTGGTCATATGATGATATGACTGGTCTCAGTACATCCATTGTAGCTCACAAACTGCCAACAGATCCAACATGTCCGCCGGTAAAGCAGAAGCTCAGGAAATTCAAATCTGACATGAGCTTGAAAATCAAAGAAGAGGTTACCAAGCAAGTCAAAGCCAAGGTTCTCAGGGTAGTAGAGTATCCGACATGGTTAGCCAACAACGTGCCAGTGCCAAAAAAGGATGGGAAAGTTAGAGTTTGTGTTGACTACCGGGATCTTAACCGGGCCAATCCTAAAGACGACTTCCCCTTGCCGAACATACACATTCTTATCGACAACTGCGCCAAGCATGAGTTGCAGTCTTTTGTTGATTGTTTCGCTGGGTATCATCAGATATGGATGGATGAGGAAGATGCAGAGAAAACGGCTTTCATCACGCCATGGGGAATGTACTGTTACAAAATGGTGCCATTCGGTTTGAAGAATGCTGGTGCTACCTACATGAGAGCCATGACTTCCATCTTTTATGACATGATACACAAAGAGATTGAGGTATATGTGGATGACATCATCATCAAATACAAGAAAGCTAGGGATCACATGGAAGACCTAAGAAAGTCCTTCAACAGACTGAGGAGGTACAATCTGAAACTGAATCCCGCCAAGTGTGCATTCGGGGTTCCTGCTGGAAAATTATTGGGTTTCATCGTGAGTAGTCAAGGAATAGAATTGGATCCATCAAAGATCAAAGCTATCCAAGAATTTCCGCCGCCAAAGAACAAGAAGGATGTGATGAGTTTCCTGGGGAGACTCAACTATATCAGCCAGTTCATAGCTCAGTCCACTGTCATTTGTGAACCTATCTTCAAAAAAGGATGCTGCTACCAAGTGGACTGATGATTGTCAGAAAGACTTCGACAGAATCAAGGAATATCTATCAACGCCACCAGTCTTGGTTCCGCCTGAGCCATAAAGTCCCCTATTTCTTTACCTTGCGGTATTGGATGGAGCATTCGGTTGTATTCTGGGACAACATGATGAAATAAGGAGAAAGGAGCAGACCATCTACTATCTCAGTAAGAAGTTCACACCGTACGAGGCCCGGTATTCTCTTTTAGAATGCACTTGTTGTGCTCTGACTTGGGTCGCGCAGAAGTTGAGGCATTACTTATGTGCTTATACTACTTATCTCATATCTAGAATGGACCCTCTGAAGTATATCTTCCAGAAACCCACGCCCACTGGCAAGCTCGCCAAGTGGCAAATCCTACTAAGTGAATTCGACATTGTTTATGTGACCCAGAAAGAAATCAAAGGGCAAGCCTTGGCGGATCATCTCGCCGAGAATCCCGTGGACAGGGAATACGAGCCCCTAAAAATGTATTTTCCCGATGAAGAGGTATCTTTCATAGGAGAAGATATTGCAGAATCCTATGATGGTTGGAGGTTGTTTTTCGACGGAGCTGTAAATTTCAAAGGAGTTGGCATAGGAGCAGTCCTAGTATTAGAAACCGACCAGCACTACCCGGTATCCGCCAAGCTCAGGTTCCCTTGCACCAATAATATGGCCGAATATGAAGCCTGCATCTTGGGGCTCAAAATGGCCATTGACATGAACGTTCAGGAGTTGCTAATGATCGGGGATTCAGACTTGCTCATACATCAGGTTCGAGAAGAGTGGGCAACCAAGAACTCTAAGGTACTTCCCTACTTGCATCACATACAGAATTTGAGGAAAAGGTTCATAAAGATAGAATTTCAGCACGTCCCCAGAGTCCAAAACGAGTTTGCTGAGGCATTAGCTACTTTATCGTCCATGATCCAACATCCAGATACAAATTTCATTGATCCCATCCCAGTAAAGATTCATGATCAGCCAGCTTATTGGGCCCACATTGAGGAAGAAGCAGATGGAAAACCATGGTTCCATGACATCAAGGAGTACCTAACAATAAGGGAATATCCAGAACTTGCCAACGCTACTCAGAAGCGCACACTTCGTAGGTTATCCAGCAACTTCTTTCACAGTGGAGGAATCCTGTACAGGAGGACTCCCGATTTGGGTTAACTAAGGTGTGTCAAAGCAAAAGAAGCATCCAGGCTATTGGACGAAGTGCATATAGGGACCTGCGGGCCGCACATGAATGGTTTTGTCTTAGCAAAGAAGATACTCCGAGCAGGGTATTTTGGATGACTATGGAAATAGACTGTATCCGGTATGTTCGCAAATGCCATCTCTATCAAATATATGCATATACGATAAAGGTGCCTCCAAACGAGCTTACTACAACAAGCTCACCATGGCCATTCGCCGCTTGGGGAATGGATGTTATCGGACGTATCGAGCCTGCCGCATCAAATGGGCATAGGTTCATCTTAGTGGCAATCGATTATTTTACCAAATGGGTCGAAGCAGCATCATACAAGGCGGTCACTAAGAAGGTTGTGGCAGATTTTGTCCGCGATCGCATTGTTTGTCGGTTCAGAATTCCGGAATCAATCATCACTGATAATGGTTCCAATCTCAACAGCAACTTGATGAAAGCAATGTGTGAAACATTCAAGATCAAACACAAGAACTCTACAGCCTACAAGCCTCAGATGAATGGAGCTGTGGAGGCAGCCAACAAGAATATCAAGAAGATACTAAGGAATATGGTCGAAAGGCACAAACAATGGCATGAGAAGTTATCATTCGCCTTATTGGGATACCGCACCACAGTCCACACATTGACCGGAGCAACTCCCTACATGCTGTCTTATGGTACAGAGGCGGTCATCCCGGCCGAGGTATAAATTCCCTCCTTAAAGATCATACAAGAAGTAGAGTTGGATGATGCAGAATGGGTAAAAGGTCACTACAAGCAGTTAGCCCTTATAGATGGGAAAAGGATGAATGCAGTTTGCCACGGTCAGTTGTATCAGAACAGAATATCCAAAGCCTTCAACAAAAGAGTTAAGCCAAGGAAGTTCACACCAGGGCAGCTGGTGTTGAAGAAAATATTCCCACATCAAGATGAAGCCAAGAGGAAGTTCTCTCCCAATTGGCAGGGTCCTTACATGGTTCACCGGGTTCTAACTGGAGGAGCCCTTATTCTTGCAGAAATGGACTAAGAAGTCTGGCCGAGGCCAATCAATTCAGATGTAGTGAAACGATACTAGGTGTAACCACTAATGATTCCCTTTATGATGTAATTTGAACTACGCCTGACCTGATTCTCATTTAAGAGGGGATACGTAGGCAGCCCTATGGGTTCGGTCACAATTTAATAAAAATTCCATTTCCCCCCTGCTATTGGAACTGGGGCAGAATTTTAAGGAGGACCCTCAAAATTCCGAAGTTGATTTTAGTCCATGCATCGCCAGAAGCACCAGCCCAGTAAACTGGGGTAGAATTTTGAGGAGGACCCTCAAAATTCCGAAGATGATTTTTTAGTCATTCAGCACAGCCGTCAGAAATGTCCGCTCAGCAAACTGGGGCAGAATTTCCGGAGCGAAAGAGGCACTCAATTCGCAATATCATTAGATATATTTATGCATTCACACTTTCCCAAGAATGCAACTTCTCAGAACCATCATGTGCCCACAATTGCTATCCGTACACAATCTTCCCAGCAGACATATTGTCATAATCGGCTATCAGCTAAGAGATCTTACTACTAATCGTCCTTTTACATTCTTGCACTGCATAAGACTACTTTTCTACCTTCTGAGGTTAAGCTCTACCTCCATCTGCATATCTTTGCATTGCATAAGGCTACTTTTCTGCCTTCCGAGGTTAAGCTCTACCTCCATCATCATTTGCATAAGGCTACCTTTTTTCCTTCTGAGACAAAGCATTGTCTCCATCCTGCATTTCTCATCATTTTACATAAGGCTACCTTTCTGCCTTCCGAGACTAAGCATTGTCTCCATCCTGCATTTCTCTGCATTGCATAAGGCTACCTTTCTGCCTTCCGAGACTAAGCATTGTCTCCATCTTGCATTTCCTTGCATTGCATAAGGCTACTTTTCTGCCTTCCGAGGTTAAGCTCTACCTCCATCATCATCTACATAAGGCTATTTTTCTGCCTTCCGAGGTTAAACTCTACCTCCATCATCATCTGCATAAGGCTACTTTTCTGCCTTTCGAGACTAAGCTCTGTCTCCATCTCATTTTGCATAAGGCTACCTTTCTGCCTTCCGAGGTTAAGCTCTACCTCCATCTGCATTTCTCTGCATTGCATAAGGCTACCCTTCTGCCTTCCGAGACTAAGCATTATCTCCATCCTGCATTTCTCTGCATTGCATAAGGCTACCTTTTTGCCTTCCGAGACTAAGCATTTTCTCCATCCTACATTTCTCTGCATTGCATAAGGCTACCTTTCTGCCTTCCGAGACTAAGCATTATCTCCATCTTGCATTTCCTTGCATTGCATAAGGATACCTTTCTACCTTTCGAGACTAAGCATTGTCTCCATCTTGCATTTTCTTGCATTGCATAAGGCTACCTTATCTACCTTTCGGGACTAAGCCTTGTCTCCATCTGCATTTCGCATAAGGCTACTTTTCTTCCTTTCGAGGTTAAGCTCTACCTCCATCATCATCTGCATAAGGCTACTTTTCTGCCTTTCGAGACTAAGCTATGTCCCCATCTGCATTTTGCATAAGGCTACCTTTCTGCCTTCCGAGGTAAAGCTCTACCTCCATCTGCATTTCCTACATTGCATAAGGCTACATTTCTACCTTCCGAGACTAAGCTTTGTCTCCATCCTGCATGGCTGAAATATTGCCACTTTATTTTCTTGCATCGGCTGAAAGATCGCCACCTTTTATTTATGTCTTGCATCGGCTGAAATATCGCCAAATCCTACATTTCATGGGCTGAAAGATCGCTACCTTCTGCATATCATGGGCTGAAAGATCGCCAAATTGTCCAAAGGCGTCATTGTTCGGAGGCACCATTTGCATAGCCCGAGAATGCCATGCCATGGCCTGAGGACCCTATTTTATCTTTTGCATATCATTATTCAAAGACATCATAGTTCGGAGGCATCATCTACATGGACCAAGAACATCATTTCATGGCCTGCGAATTTTTATTTAAGCTCTTCATAGCCCGGGATGTCATGGTCCAAGGACGTCATCCTAACCATCCAAAGACATCATTCATGGTCCAATGGGAATTTGCATCACGTTTAAATTTATGCACAATATACGCTCTTATTGCTTACTTGCAGGTACACCGGCTGGCAACGGTCGTCTCAACAGGAGCGATCCCGCTCCGGTTCCCGCAGACTATCGATTTTCAGAAACCTCTCTCAATCTAAACATCGCGTTCATCCGTTTCAAATCTCCATCGGCATATTCCGTCAATGATTCCTGAACTACATATGGCTTAATTCCTGTAAGATCAGGGATATGTAGGCGGCTCAAAAACCAGAGCTCGGTCAGAACTCCTTTCAAATCACCACTTCCGGTCAAAATTGGCCATCTTATCTTTACCTGATAACTCTTTCATCCTTCCCGGGTAAAGAGGGGCAGCTGTTGATACCCAATTTTTTCCTAAGTATTTTTTACACTCAAAATACTTTCAAAATAACATATATGTGCATACATAAGCATGCCCAAGTATTTTGGTATTTTTCCCAAATTTATTAAGGATTTTTCAAAACCAATTTATTGTCTATTTTAGCAGTGCAAAATCCAATAATTATTCCCAAAATTATCACTTTGGTCAATAATTTATTTATTTCTCATATTTAAATCAAAATATAATTAAGGTGATTTTTGCATATTTTTACAAATTTATTTGGTATTTTTAAAGCTAATTTGCATATAATTGCAATTATAGCCCATGTTTCTATTAATAGTATTTTTATAATTGCAAAATCAGTTCCAGTATTTTTGTATTACTAATGATTTCAGTACTTTTAATTTTCTATTAAAATCATTTCCAATATTTTTATAAAATTAAGAGGGAGAAATTGGCTATTTAATACCTAACCTATTATTATTGCAATTTTAGCCCCAATTGTAACCCACCCCATCAGATTTTTAATTAACCCAATACCCAATCCAAATCCGCCCAGCCCAATCTCCGAATAGCTCGGCCCAGCTTCGATTTAATCTGAGCCGTTGATCAAATGAGATCAACGGCCCAGATTTCGTTTCCTTAATTAAATTCTAACTACCCCCCGACCCCTCATTTCATCGAGACCGGTCTCTCTCTCTACTTGGTCTCTTCCTCTCCTCCTTCTCTTTAGAACCTTCTAGTTCTTCTCCGATGGCCTTCACCATCTATCCGGCCACCTCCAGCCTCACCTCTTTCGACCACCAGCCGCCGTGAAACCTTATATCGCTGATTCCCTCTATCCTGGAGACCCCAGGAGCCTCCACCATACGAGATGGTCACTGAAACCTTTGCCTGGTTTGTCTTCGACCTTTCTCCGATGGGTTTTGGTCCGATGGTGCTATGAACACAATTATTGTTGAGTTTCACAGCCAGGTTTCTCCTACTTCTCACTGGTTTGTTATGAAACCCTAATCTCTACCCAGACCTCTTAAATCTCTGTATTTTTTAAACGATTTTAACTCACACCTTTATGTTTTACACTACTCTCTACTCGATCTTTACGATTGCTCAGGTTTTAAACGTTTTGTTCCCTTTTTTTTTCAAACTATGGTTTCTGAACCCCTTTTCGAAATCACTTTATATTCTGATTTTGAGTACTATATGTTTGTGTTTATGTTATTTGCTTGTTTGTGTGATCTTCTGGGTTATTCTCCGAGTTCTATGCTTTAATTTTGTTGTTAGGGTTCCAACCTTCTACTGTTTCTGTGATTTCTTGCTTAGGGTTTTCTGATTTTCGTGCCTATTGTGTTTAATAGGTCTAATTATTCATTGTTTACCCAATATTCTGTTGATTCTGTGCATCTCTTCGAATCCCTGATTTTGTATATGTTTTCCTTAGAAGTTTTTCACTGATTTTGAATCATTTCCTTATTTGTGAGATGCTTTACTTACTTAGAACTAATTCCTTGTGATTTTAGTCCCATCCGTGATTCTTTGACTAATTTTCAGAGTTAATTTATATTTTCACCATATTTATGCATATAAACATACTTTCAAATATTCAGTATATATTTTCCTTACTTGAAATATTACGTATTTGGCCCTTATTACATGTTACATGCTTTACTACTCCTATTATGGTAGATTCAGTAGTCTAAGTGATTCTTTCCTTATCTGATATAACTTGTACCCATTTGAATCATGACTCCCTAATTAAAATGAGTTTGGTCCTGTGATTGATTCCAATTGGTATTGCTTCTATAATTGTGTACTTGTTACCCTATTCTTTACTTGTTTTCAAAACTATAAATACTCTACCATCTGTTTAGCATAACAGACGAACAACCACACTGTTCTGAACTCTCTCTTAAACACACAAGCATACTCACTGTTCTCTCTTACTTTCCTACACATTCTCACTCGCTTCTCTTATTGACTACTGGTTACCTAGTCGGCTAAAAGCCAAGACTGAGTAACTTGTTACTCTACTATTTTATTGCTCTATACATTGCTTCTCTCTTGGACTGCACCCTACTGCTCTACTTCCCGGCACACTACTGCTCTATTATCCCACTTTTGACTGGTATGTCTGCTATTTGATTTACAGCTTCCAAAACAACATGTTTTTATGCATATTGCACTTTCTCTTATTTCTTTTATGCTTCTACTTATGGTTCTGCTATTTTCATTGCAATTAGCGTGCCTCTTTGCTAGTTCATTAATGTGATTACCCTTCCCTTAATTCAGCATGTCTACTGCTTCCCTTACTTGTTTAATACAGTTCTTCCTTACCCCCTAACCCCAGTACATTATTAGCATGTATTCACGACCCTTCCTAGCTACTAAATAATCCTGAATCTCTTCCATGAGCACTTTGGGATGAAATGTGTTGTGACTGTTTAAGTTCCGAAATGTTTTCTCTGATGTCTACATATGTGCAACTATGCTCTTACATGTGAATTACTTGTCCTCATTTCCCCTTTCCCCTGTTTGTGTTTGCTTCCCTGAACTATGCGTGATATTCTAGTTCTGAGATTGTCCTACTCACCTTCTTACAAAACTGTCACACTCTTCTATTGTTTTTCTTTCAAGAATTGATTCTATATGGATCATTTTTAAACTATTTTTTTCTCAACTCAATTTCCTTAAAACTATATCACGCACTCTCACTACTCTTAGAGATTAAGTTCTACCCCCTTCGTGTAAGCATTGCTTTGGGTACCTCTGAGTACTCACTAAACTTTGATGCATAAGGCTGGTAATTCCACACTGCACTTGTTCAAAATTTTTTGGTAAATGTTTGGGTGCTGGTATTGGCCAGGGACCCAATGGGGCCTTAGGGAGCTTTGTCACACCCAGACCATGGCAAAGGCTGTGAAACTCGAAAGGAGTGAGGTTGTAAGATTGGGCCTGACTGAAGGCTTCCTATAGAATAACTTCTTATTTTTTATTCTTTATTACTGTAATTCGGCTATCCTTGGTTTGTAATAATTTGTAAACGAATGATTGGGGTCGAATAGTGAATATAGGAGGGGTTACGCATGCTTAGTTCAAGTAATGGGTAGAAAACATGCTTATAGGACTTTATTTACCTACTTGCGCAATAGATATCATGTATAGGACATGCATGTCACATGTTAGTAATCCTTTTTTAGGCTCTTTACTTTCAGTCTGTTATTATACTCATTTCGTAATCACGATTAGTTAATAACCAACAAGTAACTGTTATAAAATTACTGTTGCATTCTCATTAGCATTTAGAGACCATGTTTTAGGAGCTTCTATGTGCATTAGACATCATGTTACTTAGGGTTTTTATTTTTTCTGAGTTGCAATTGTTGAACGCCTCACCAGTATGTTTAATCTAATAATACAAGTTTGGTTAACTGCGTCCTTTTAAAACTAAAATTAATATGCATGTTCACCCCCTTTAAGGTAATTAGGCAATGCATACGACGCTAGACAAACTTTAGGCCTAATAAGAATCGATTAATCATGTTTTACCGGTTTAAGATCAATCAGCCTCTTATAATTTTGAACTATGCTGCTCTCATTCTTGCTGAAGTTCACTATGTTTTTTTTAAAAAAATCTCCCGCTCTATTTGGAAACAAAATCTTGAAATTGTGCATCTATTTACTCTCACTGATTTTCTGATTCTTGTTCTATTATGTTTTCAAACTACTGGGTTACCATTCTCTGCCCAGAATCGTGCTATTTTGAATACTTGTCCAGCACCTCGTTAAGCTACTGTCACTACTTGATTTTCAAAAACCATGCTTTAATGATTTTTTTATCTGTCGCTAAACTCAACTGCTGTTATCTATTCCTGTTTTCTGAAAACTCCTATCTTTGAGACCTTAAATGTGTTTGATACGTGCTGATTACATGTTTACTTATGGAGGGATCTGTGAGCTTTTTATTTGCCTTTGTGTTCCCTTTATGTGTAGTCCTACTTGTTATGTATGTCTCTTAGCATTTTGTCCTTTAAACCTAAGGGTTCAGCCTAGTCCTTACCTTGTAGGAATAGTGGTCCTAAATACCCTCTAGGACTTATAGGATGGGACGGGTAATAGCATGCAATAAGCTTTCGTGACCAAATCACGCGTTTTAAATAACCTTTACGGGATGGGAAGGGTAGAATATGGAGATGATGACCGATGCGCTAATATCTCATGTAGCCCCTCTTCTGAGGAGTGATTACTGGGTATTGCATTGATGTGATCTATATTATTTACAAACCTAGGACCCCCTCCCCTTTGTTTTTTTAGAACTTGTCTAAAATCATTTCTTCAAATTTCTGCCTTCTTTATTTTCAAACTTTCAACCTACTTGCAAAACATATGTGAGAAGCCCTCCTTATTCGAGCCTTGATTGTTTACTTACAAAGTCACAATTGTAGCATGGCCAAGACCACACTAGTGGATCTTGAGGGATGCCTAACACGTTCCCCTCGAGATAATTTCTAGCCCTTACTCAAACTCTGGTTTTCCAACTCAAACTCTTCTAAAAGGTGTCCTAATGCACTATAAACATTAGGTGGCGACTCTTCAACTTCTAAACCGAATTCTCGAATGGGAATAGAGTTGTCCTCCCAATGTCGTATACCTGATTTCGACCCATAGAAAAAGGGGGCGATGACAAGCACCGGTCGCGCCCCTCACTTTTGGGGTGTCCTAAGGTTTTAAAGTGTCCTAGGATGTCTTGGAGCCGTGTCTAGTAGAGTCATTCTTATCGGTGTGTTGTCGACCACATCTATAAGTTGGAGGCTACATGGACATTTAGGAATGTTATCCTTCTTCAACAATCAAGATCGTGCGATAAAGCTTTACTATAAGATTGTCTTATAACTCGTACGTTGAGATTCAAGGTAAGTTTAGATGCTCTTTCGTCTATTTCAAGTAATGTTGTCATACGGAATGACTAGTGGGCAAAGGCCTAGATATTAAGAAGATGGCATATGTGTTATGTTGAACGAATGGTACAAATATATGAGGTACATACATGTACCAGAAGCATACTTTATTCGAGAAAGTGTTAAAAATAATTGTAACCTCCAAAGAAACATTGAATTGATAAGTGCTATATAAGCTTGAATAGCATATGTGGGTAGTGTAAGAAGTATGTAAATGATCCTAAGGTGTGAAAGAAAACTGGTTATATAAGCACGTGATATATGGGAGACATGACCAAGAGATTCATGATGAGAGTGAAAGTCTCTCCTAGGAGACAAGAAGTTATGAAATGAGAGTCAATTGAACCCATAATGAGAAGACCCTTATGCTGCGAATGTTATAAGAACCCCATAAGTGTATGAAGTTTTGTTACACTCCTAAAAGATATTGGTATGAGGAATTGGAATCCCAAGCCCGTGTGGCTGAATAAGAGCAAATGACTTATGAGGTTAATACCATTGTGACTTCAATCTCCCTAACACTCGAACATATATGTGAGGGATAGAGAAATGAAACATATGTCCATGAAGTTGCTAAATTCAAGACTTGTGTCAAAATTCGGGACATTCGCCCTAAGTGGGGGAGGAAGGGACATAGCAAGGCCACTTAAATACAATGAAACAAGAGTAAGACCATGTAGCTTTGATATTTGAATATTTTTGTTGAAGATAGGCGTAGTCTAGAAAAGTGACAATGGATAATGTGATTATCTGAAAGGATATGCTAATGATAGACCACTAGTACCTCCAAAAAGGTGGAAGGTTAAGGAAGGTAAATTCTTCATACCTGGCAATGTGGATGATAGGGTCAACGATCCTAGAAACTAAGAGTAGGTTTGTAAAGGGGTTCTATACTTGTTAGAGGGCTTAGGACAATGCATCCCAAGGAAGTACTATAGATCAAAGGTGAAAGTTTTACGAGTTTATAGAATGGGTTAATTATGGAATTGCGATTCAACTAAAATTCCAAGACGTTAAGAAAGATGGAATGAGTGGGAGAAATAAATATGATGCTATAATAACCCAAGAGAGTATTTGGGCTTGATGGAAACCTTACAATCAAATAAGTGTTAAGTGATATGTGGATGAACACATTTCCCACGAATATCCTAACAAGAATTAAGAGGTGAGCGGGTTAAAAGAAATTAAGGAAAAAGACCACGTAACATGTGGAAGAGTGCGTGGCTATTCACTAGCTAGGAATAATGAGGCGAGAAGAAATAAGAAGAAAATTTATAAATTGAGATGTCCATGGTTATCGCAAAACAGTTCATATCAGAATGGTGGACTCGCCTGGAGCACAATTGTTAATAGAAGGTATAAAGGACTAACTGTAATGCTATCGACTTGGGTGACACTGAATGGTAACTAAAGGAGCTAGAGATAGTTCATGTCTACATATAATGGAAAGTAAGACTACTGGTGGTGAAGTTGCGATATGATAAACTCATTAAACTAGGCACAATGATATTACAAGTTCACGGGAGGTAGACAAGTGTGTTGCAAAATAAGGCTATCAATTATGCACTATGAGCAAAATTGAATGGGAATGAATATTCCATTTAGAAAGAAAAGATGGTACCAATATATTGTTTGGGCCATTGGCGCTTTCTGAATTGAATATGTACGAAGGGTGTTGATATGCGTTTTGGGTGGTGCTGAACAGTAAAGAGAGATCACGAGAATGTTTACAAGGGAAAGTAGAGTGGTTTCTTAAATCCTATAAGGCACACAAGGAGGAAAGAGGTTGACCAGGAAAGGTCTGAGCACAATGTTACATTACACTTGATGCAATGTCGTGCATGTTAATGATATTAAGGTGTGTGCGTAGGCTAGGAGATGTTATTCCTTTGAAATAGAAGGTTCTATAAGAAGACTCATCAAGTAATGTCTTTTCTTGAGAATTTGGAAGAGCAAGTTGTAAGAGAAATGTGATATAGATGGTTCACTATTGATGGAACATGGCCAGGTGATCACTTATACCTCTAGGCAACCCAAGAATCATGGAAAGAACTATTCGGCACATGGTTTAGAACTTGCGGCGGTAGTTTTTGTATAAAGATTTGGCGACATTATGTGTATGGGGTCCACATTGATGTATTTATGAACCACAAGAGCCTTCAATATATTTTTAAACAAAAGGAGTTGAATCTGAGACATAGAGGATGTCTCGAGCTACTCAAGGACTATGATATTGAGATTCTCTATCACCTGAAAAAGGCCAATGTTGTGGTGGATGCTCTTAGACAGAGATATATGGGTAGTTAGCTCACTTGGAGATATATCAAAGGCCGTTGTCCAGGGAGGTTCGCCAGTTGGCTAGTCTAGGAGTTCGTCTTGCGGTCTCTAGTGAAGGAAGAGTAATTGTGTAGAATAAGGTTGAATCGTCGCTTGTAGCGGAGGTCAAAGAAAAGCAATACAATGATCCATTGTTGGTACAGCTGAAGGAGGGAATTCATAAACACAATATCACATCTTTTCTTTTGGCATTGATGATGGTACCCTACGGTGCCAAGAGCGCCTATTTGTTCCAGATATTGATAGTCTTCGGGAAAGGATTTTGGCAAAAGCTCACACTTCTAGGTATTCTGTACACCCAGGTTCTACTAAAATGTATCATGATCTCAAAGAAGTTTATTGGTGGAATAACATGAAAAGAGATGTGGCGGACTTTGTGGCAAAATGTCCGAACTGTCGGCAAGTGAAGGTTGAACATCAAAGGCCTGGAGGATTGTTACAAAGTATAGAAATTCTAACGTGGAAATGGGAAATGATCAATATGGATTTTGTGGTAGGATTACCTCGCACTATGCACAAGTTTGACTCAATTTGGGTGATTGTGGACAGACTCACGAAATCAGCGCACTTCTTGCCAGTCAAGTCCACCGATACTGTAGAACAGTATGCTCAGTTGTACATCAAGGAAGTAGTCAGACTTCACGACATTCTAGTTTCTATTATCTTGGATTGAGGGGCTCATTTCATAGCAAACTTTCGGATGAAATTTCAGCAAGGTTTGGGTACTCAAGTAAATTTCAGTACGACCTTCCATCCGTAGATTGACGGTCAGGCAGAGCGGACTATTCAAGCGCTTGAAGATATGTTGCAAGCTTGTGTTCTATCTTTCAAAGGTAGTTGGGATGACCATTTTCCTCTTGTTGAGTTTGCTTACAATAACAGCTTTCACGCTAGTATTTATATGGCCCCATTTGAGGCATTGTGTGGAAGGAGGTGTAGATCTCCGATTGGGTGGTTCGAGGTTGGTTAAGCAGAACTGTTAGGGCCAGATCTTGTGCATCATGCTATGGAAAAAGTTAAAGTTATTCAGGAGAGGATGAAAATTGCTCAGTCGTCAGAAATCCTATGCAGACGTGCGTCGAAGAGAATTGGAATTCCAAGTAGATGATTGGGTGTTCTTGAAAGTATCTCCCATGAAGGGAGTCATACGATTCGGGAAGAAAGGGAAGTTAAGTACGAGGTATGTCAGACCGTATAGAATCATTCAAAGGATCGGTCAGGTGGCATACAAGCTCGAACTGCCACCTGAGATGTCATTGGTACATCCGGTATTCCATGTGTCTATGTTGAAGAAGTAGTGAGAGATCTGTCCGTTATTGTGCCAATTGAAGCTATTGAGGTTAATGAAGAACTATCTTATGAAGAAATTCTAGTAGCCATTCTTGATAGGCAAGTCCGGAAATTGAGAACTAAGGAAATTGCCTCTGTAAAAGTGTTATGGCGGAACCAACAGGTTGAGGAAGCCACTTGGGAAATCGAGGAAGAAATGAGAAAGAAGTACCCACATTTGTTTGAATAGTTATGTAATAGCTTTCATGCATTTGGTTCTTGTAAACTCTTATCTTTTGATTTGATCTATGTTAAACTATTCCATTTTGACTATGTATGTTGCCTATGTGGCCATGGTTGGTGTTGTACAAGTTATGTTATGTCTATGAAACATGTATATGCTGTTAGGATATGTATCTGGGGCCCCCTGACAGGTGGATAGGTCTAGTTACAAAGGAAACTCTGGCGAAATTTTTGGAAATTTATGGAGTTAGCTAAAATCGGGGTTGATGATATATTTCATAATGTGAAAAAGCAAAAGTTACATAAGGATGGCTAATGAATGAAACTTGATCCTCATTCGAGGACGAATGATCTTAAGCGGGGGAGAATGTAAAGCCCTAGAAAATTTTGCTTTGTATTTAAGATTTCGTGGTGCCAAGATAGGCCAAATATTTTATCTTGCATGCAAATGAGGATTAAGGAGATTATGGATATCAATTGGATATGCTAATAAGTGTATATAGTAGAATTGAATTGGGGTCTAAGGAGAGGCCTAAGTCTAAGCCAAGTTGGAAAATTTCATAAGAGACGAAAGTTGCAAATGAGTGCGCACAAGACTTCACTTTGGACAATCATATCTCCAGTTATATAAGGATTTGTGTGATGAACAACCTATCAAATAAAATTTCTTTGAGTCTAGTTTCCAACGCATCAAACCGTTCGTCATTCAGACACTCCTACTAAAGGTTATGACCAAATTACCAAAAAGCAGCGCAGAATTTTACACTACTGTGCCACCCCATGTTGTGCGGCTGTGTAAATTATCAGAGCACCTCCAGTTTCGTTTCTAAACACATTTTTCATTACCACGCCGCCCCATGCGGTTCCCCATGCGGTGCGGCTGTGCAAAAATCGGGATTTTTGTTATAAAACGACCTCATTTCGTCAAATACATTCAAGGGACTATTTCTTGAGCAAAAATCAGATATTTTTAGAGTGAGAGAGTGCCCTAGAGTGAGAAAGTATCCCTCATCAATTCTTCTACAACTCTTGATCAAATATTAAAGGATTAACAAGGAAAACCACACTAGGCCTTCATCCTTGAGGTAAGATTCTATACCCTAACCTTTAATTTCGAATCTAGCTAAAGATGGGTAATTATAAAGAATGTTTGTGGGTATTGGAGTTATTATCTTGCTTGCATGTGTTGTCAAAGGTTGTAGAAACACTGTTGAGCTAAAGATGGTAAAGTATGGGTTGTGGGTTGATGAAATCCCCTATAAAAGGACCATAAAGATTTAACGCACATATGATGTTTGATAAAATGCTCGAATGAGCTAGAATTATGAATATCTTCCTAATTTGTGTTCAATTTTGTTATGTCTCGAAGTAGATTGACATTGCTGGAATTTCCGAAACGTTGTAGTAACTTAAGGAAAAGCTCTTTGAGGTATGTATGGCTAACTTTAACTCTTGTAGAATCCCCTTGTTGTGACGAGCATACGGTATATGTACCTTGTATGAAAATATGTGTATTGATTGATTTCCACACCACCGTGTTATATATGATTGTGAAAAGTGATTTGATGTGCCTACCGTATTATATGGTAAGCTTGTAAATGCTTGAGGATGACGATATGGGAGTATGTGTTAACGAATGAAAGAACGTTAATGTGTCCAAATGTGGGAATGTGTATTATGGCTAAAACCCTGCGTGGTAAGTAATGAAAGATGGTATTGTGAAATGACGTAAATGAGTTGAATGATTACGACAATACCTTGTACATGAATTACTACTTGGTGACATCTATGGTGTCTTGGGCCCAAATGTATGAATTGTTGATATGAACTTGTGCTTCCTTGAAATGATGATTCTTGTGATTAATATGCTTTGAATGTTGTTGGTTAAGTCTCGCGATATAATGGTGTAAGCAAATGGCAACAAACCAAGTGTGTGTGTGTGTGTGTGTGAATGTGTTCATGTGGTAAGAACTGTGTAACAAATGATGGAAAGAAATCGTAATTGATGCAATTGAAACAACTGTGGTAATATCATACGTGACTTGTCGCGGGCAATTATCGTTGTGACTTAAATTGTATACGAGTTGTTACATATGATGGAAATGGTATTGATGTTATGAAAATTCTTTGTGAATTGTTGTTGTTGTCGTGTGAAACTTGATTGTCCGGTGGGATCGGGTTGCGCGCCGCAACAAGAAGTTATAAGGTGTGGGTTGTGGTGATAAGGGTGGCCGAGATAAATAGGGTGGTCGAGGTAATACGGGTGGAAAAGTGATCGAAATCACTATTGAAATGAAAATATGTGAAAGTTGTGAAACCATTGATGTGATGAAATAATGTTGAAAGGGGAAAAAGAGAGATTGTGGAACTTGTTTGGCTTTGGTTGTTCCTTTCATGTGCATTGGATTGTTGATTCTATTACTATTTGTTACCTATATATTTCTTAATTTTACTTGGGGTAAAGTTTGTTCATACATACCAGTACAATTCAAATGTACTGACGTCCCTTTTGTCGGGGGCGCTACATTCGTGTTATGATTGTAGGTGGTTCTATAGCAGGTACTCTAGTCCACCAACAGTAGCACTCCTTCACTTTCCGTCAGCTGTATTGGTGAGCTCCTTTTTCCTCTCGGGGCCCTGCGTGGCTCATGCCACTTTTCCTCCCGGAAATCTTATTTTGGTATTTGCGTAAGGTATAGCCGGAGCCTTGTTACCGACAAGTATTGTAACACTCTTTTGTATCCCTAGAGGCTCCGTAGATAGGAAATGTGGGTTATGTACTTATGTATTTTGTATTTGGGCAGTGTAACTTGTAAACCACGCTAAGTAACCACGTATATTATGTAAATCTCGTAAAAATGTGTTTAAATCATAAATAGCTATTTCACTTGGTTAACGGATAATGAAAACGCGGGTTAACACGTGGGATAGGAAAGGCACCCAGATCCGCTTGATTGGGGTTACCCGGTCGAGCGCCGGTCGTGCCCCTCGGTTTTGGGGCGTGACACATAGTATAAGACTAACAGGAATGCTTGACACCGACGCATAGATACTTGTCACCACACCTATACGTCGTACTCAACAATTAACACATAGCAAATAAGACACAATTCCTAATCCCTCAAGCTAAGGTTAGACTAAACACTTACCTCAATGCCACGAACACAATCAAGCCTCAACTACCACTTTACCCCTCGATTCCACTACCAATTCGCTTGTATCTAGTCACAATTTACTTATCGATATCAATAAATGCTAAATGAATCAATTCTAATGCATGAAAATAGGTTTTCTAATGATTTCCCTCAAAAAGTCAAAAATCGACCCCGGGCCCACATGGTCAAAACCCGAGGTTTGAACCAAACCCCGATTACCCATTCACCCACGAACTTAAATATATAATTTGTTTTGAAATTGGACCTCAAATCTAGGTCCAAATCCCCAAAAATCGAAAATCCTAAGTTCTACCCAAAAACACCCAATTTCCCCATGAAAACCATTGATCAACAAAGATTCTCCAACGGAATATTATACGAAATTTTTCCTACTCCAGGTATGTTAAGGTCATCCCTTCTTTCTTTTGGCATGGTCCAAATAATACTGAAGAAACGAGCAAACGTACAGTTTCCATAAGTTATTCTATTCATAGAAATACTAGGGGTGTTTATATTCTTGATTTACCCATGTGAATTATTATTATCTTCTGTTCATGGGTCTCATAATAATACGCAGTTGAAATCTTTAGCCAAATGATTTCAAAATGACCTACGGAACTCCGAATTCTCTTCCGATTGCGCTCCCAACTCCAGAATCACCATGCGGAGCTACTCCCAGACTTGGAATCCCAAACGGACATCGATAACACTGAAATGCACTTCAACCCAAACTTATGAAATTTCTTCCAAAATGCTAACTTCCACAATAGGCGCCAAAATGCCCCCGGGTCATCCAAAACCCGATCCGGGCATATGCCCAAGTCCGAAATCATCATACGAACCAGCTGGAACCTTCAGATCCCGAATCTGAGGTCGTTTACTCTGAAATCCAATCTTAGTCAATTCTTTTAACTTAAAGCTTCCGAAATGAGAATTCCCTTTCCAAATCAAGTCTGAATTCCCCGGAATTCAATTCCGACCATGCGTACAAATCATAATACCTGAAGTGAAGCTGCTCATGGCCCCAAACTGTTGAACAACGCACTAGACCTCAAAATGACCGGTCGGTTCATTACATTTTCTCCCACTTAAACATACATTTGTCCTCGAACGTGCTAAGAACTGTGCTGGGGTTGACCAAAATCAATGTTTAGCACCTCAAACACCTACTCATGCTACCACAACTCAGTTGGGCACCCTAGCTCGATCAATCTGAAGATATCCTTTTTCACTTAAGCAAATAAGCCTTAGAGCCCAATTATCCGGAATTCTTTGCCAGGCCTGTTCCAACATACGCTCACCGTATCAATAACTACCCGCAACACCAAAACATGACTGCATACCTTACCTGAATTCACACCTTGCACCACTTTACTCACAGGACCACAATAACATTCTCTGATCAAATTAATTGAAATTCCATGAATCTGATGCTCCCATTGTAGCTCATGACCTACATAGGTCTTGCTCTAACTCTTACAATACCACCAAGACGGAAGAGGTGTGTAGAAATTCATACCCAACTGCCGAATCAACAAATCATTGGGTCTATACTCCTAACAAGAACCATCACCTTATTCTGAACCAAATAATGGTCTTAGCTCCTTAATATACTTCATATAATCAGATTGCACTGATCCTAAATCCAATGATCTCATCTCACCCAGTGCAAACCGCTCAGGCAATAAGCCACCCTGGACATGATTAAAAGTCTCTTATGATGCCACAATATGCCAATAGGCTATGAACTCGAACGTGACAAAAAGAAAACGAACTCTGGAAGGAACTACTCAACTCACGCACTAATATGGACTTTCCTTAGAAAATAGGAAACAAGGCATACAAAAATAGCATATAGAAAACTGTACTCAACATCACAGTGCTGCGGCGTGCAACCCGATCCAAATAGCATACCCATGGCGGCGTGCCACCCGATCCACACATAAAATTCACATAAGGAGATATATATTGAGCTAAATTGCTCATTACAACAAAATACCGAATATTGGTCACAAGCACACTAAGTGCATAATACCATCCATGGGGAGACATATAGCGCCATAGGCTACGAAATTCAAGCACAACTGAGGTGCGATATACGATCTGAATCTCGAGAGCCATCTTGCTCATATAATGTCAACTCTATGCGGAACCTCAACACATAAGAAATTCACCAAGCCGTCTCACAACTCATACAGCACAATATATCATTACATGAAATAGCCACGACGAAATAGTATCCCAACTACTTGTCCAAAGGAGCGCATTGCTGAAATGAACACATCTGACCTGATATAAAGCCCATATTCACATTTAGATCCATCCACAATCCTCAAGCTGATTCTGATCACACTAAACTAGGCTAATAACCTTTTGAAGGTCCATAATAACTCCTCTTTTCTCATAACACACGTGAACTACCATCATAACCAGGGCAATCCTCCATGGTCCACAACCCAATAAGTCGAGTGCCCTTCAAGCATAAATTCTCAAATTAGTGATATCACCACCGTTTACATACTTGGTTTATATCTTCAATCAATTAAGTGACTACATGCCACACTTATACAATCTTCCTGTGGGGCACGCTCCCACGACCTTCCGTAATAGGCAACAAGTATGCGTATCTATACCACCAGCTGCACTAACACTGAGAAAGCATTCAAGAATCCATAACCATGATGCAAGGCCTTTTTCACATAACACTAATCTCAGGTGATGCTGAAGACGATACCCACTTACTTTAAACATCGAAACTCCTTTACTGCTCATCCGAGCTCGTGACATCCTTGTCAACACCGAACTGCAACCTTGATTCTCACTTCAAATTCGATACCACTCACTACACCCAACATGCCAATATACGATAGAACACGATTTTCATCATAACACTGTAACTACTAACAGATTAACACTTCATTATATAAAACTTTTCACTTAACTCACTTCAGGAGAACCATAGCAACACACAGGTGAATTCTCATAACCGTAGAATATTCAAATCTCTAAGTAGTGGTCTAAGCCACCATAGCCCTTCCGGGATCCGCCTACACATGACAGACTATAACAGTGTAATACTTCTAGATAACATCAATTACGGCGGTTGACAAGCCTCACACGTGCCGTCACAAATCACTTGCATAACTTGATCACGTTGAAGGAACTGGTCACTGCCACCAATATGCCAATTCAACTATGGCTAACCAATCTATCTTCTTCCAAATTAATTCTGATTGCCTTAGAAATAATAATAACTCTATTCAGCACATAACACACTCCATCCGCACTCATCCCGAGTGACCCTGAATCACGAGACCATGCTGTCTCAAATCCCACGAACCATTTCATACCTCCCAAATACTACACTGCAAGTCAAAACATCATAGAACATTTTGTGCCCCTTCTCACAAGCTACTACAAATCTTGATTCTTAACCGTACCTATAGGCTCGCAATTATTAGGCACCACACTCTGCCCCTTTGAATCAATTAGGACCATTGTTGAGAGCCACCTCTGACTTGCCCCTGAATATAATCAACTCCATGAATCTTCTAGCACATGAATACCCTCTCGACGAAGCACCCGGCAGAATCTCTTCCCTTGAAACCTGCATCTATACAAGGCATAAATCTTGAATCCTTCCCCAAGTCTGAACATGAGCCAATAAGGTCAACCATAGCATACCTTTAACAATTACTTTGCTCAAATTACCACTTAGCTTGAAGCCACTATTACACAACTCTGAAATTCATCAGGATTCTTTATTTCTTATTGACATAACTTTGCGCAATCAACCGCCATAATTCTCAAAATCTTTCTGTAAAACCCCTTTTTTATACTCTGAATCATCAACCACATTCACACGACCGGTCTCTTTGTTGTATAACCAATAGGATTCTTCGCAGAAGCTTCGCCAACCATGCGACCGCCGATCTACTCACTGGAGATAACTCGCCTGTGGAATTTACATGCCGACATCTTCCAATGCTGATGCACGGGATACAATCACTACGACATCAATAACACATCCTGAGTCCGAGCTCATTCTCTAGATGCACAAGTCCATTCAGCCCTCATAGACATCAATTAAATGTGCGGCAACATCCTTCCAATTCAAAGTTACGTTGTATCCTTCTTCATTTCAAGTATCTCCTTTCCGTTATATCAAATCTCCTGCCGCATAATAGCCCATACTTCAAATTAGATCCGTAGACCCCAAGCATCAATCACTAAAATTCCCAAGTCGTTCCAAACGCTCCTTAAGGGGCATAGTCATCCTAACACAAAGCCCATATGCAACTCGCCACTCTCCCACTTTGGTGGAACTCACCCCTCTAATCGACCACTCGACCTTTGCTTCTTATACCTAGCTTTCTAGAAATTTTAACCACCGCCTGGCAATCCCCACATGTCCTTCCTCATCCTTTGCTGCTCAGTTGTTGCCTTAATAAAATCTATCTTCGTAGCGCTTGACACACAAATTGCTACTAACTTTAAACCTTTCTGAAGATCATCTTTCTCGAGCCGTCGACATTAGAAACACCGATTCAATCCTGAACCACCGCACCCCGAGATATCCAATAGTCATTTCTCTAATATTATTTCATAATATCCTACCCCAAGGGTGAATTGCAGAAGACCATAACACCAGCAAACTTAATACATACAATCGAGGACGACGACACTAGATCGTAGATAAAAATTCCACCATGATCGAAATTACCAAGTCTCGTTACTCCATCACCCCAAATCTGGACATTCATAGGCCAATTGCTTTTCCTCTGCTGGAAGTGAAATATCATATCTCTGAATCGGGTACTGAGTAGATTTCCTTTCAACTCATTCACTGCCCCAACACATAGGCAAGTCTCCTACCATCAAGTCAATACTGTGCGATAACCAATCGCGAGCATCATAACAACCTGTTCATAGCCTCCAAGCTCTTAGAAGCACAACTATCGAGCCAAAATGATAGAAAAAATCTTTTCGCAAGGCGACAAAAATAGCTCACCCAACTATATCGGGAGAAATATCCCACACCACATCTGTAGTACCATTACAATTCTTCAATTCTCGATTTATAACAAGTGGTACGCATCGTGTAAGATTGAGTAGGAAGGAAATAAGGTCATAAGCCTCAAGGAATCAAGTCGTACGATAAGGAAATCAAGAAGGGAAGTTCTCCTAACAGCCCTGTTGCTTCCCGAAGATAAGTACATAAGTCTCCATACCGATCCATGAGACTCTACTAGACTTGCTCATGACTCATGAGACCTAAGGGAACCTAGTGCTCTTATACCAACTTGTCACGACCCCAAACCGGACCCGGTCATGATGGCGCCTCTCGTGAAGACAAGGCTAGCTGACATAATCCCCAAATCCATTTCAATAATTTTAATAGATCAATATAAGCCTTTCTAATTAATCAGATATTGCATAATGTAAATTTAAATGAACAGTACGGAAATAAATACTGCCCGACATCGGGGTGTCACAAGTCACGAGCATCTACTAAGGTATAAAACACAAAGGAAATTCTGGAAATACTAAATACAGTCTAATGATATCAAGAGGGAGTAAAGCAATGCTGCAAACGTCAGGCAACTACCTCGCTAAACTCCAATAACTCTGCCTCTACTCAACCAATACACGATACCGGGTGCAAAAATTCTTGAATCTGCACACAAGGTACAGGGAGTAAAGTGTGTACTCTAACTCAGTGAGTAATAATCATAAATAAATACTGAGCGATAAGAAGTCATGAAAAGTGCATCAACATGCTGTATGGAAGCAATACAAAATCAGTAAGAAAGCAATAAAGCTGTGAAATCTCTTAAAGCATCTTAGCTCAGTTTAAACTTCTTTAAAAAATGACTTTTTAACAGTTAAGCAATTGACTGCAAAGCAACTAGAACAGATAAGTACAGAAAAACCGCACCTCGGGCAATAGATACACAATTAAACAGGTAAATGACAGACAAATAAGAAAGATAAACATATAAAGGTTCGCCCCTTGGGCACAGTGTCAACAAATCCTCCCCTCGGGCAACAACCTAGAACAACACCAGCCCCTCGGGCTATATCTCACATCACAATGGGTACCCACGCTCACTGGGGGTGTGCAGACTCCTGGAGGGGCCCCTTACGGCCCAAGCGCAATATCAAGCCATCTCGTAGCATCATCTCTAGGCTCTCGGCCTCATATCAACAAGCCACCTTGTGGCGTACATATCTCAGACCCTCGGCCTCATAATCAAAATCAGTGTATAACCTTTGTGGTGTGCATCCCGACCCAAAAGTATCCTCATAACATAGGCCCTCGGCCTTACATAGTCAAAAATCACATAAGCTACTCGGACAATAGTAAAACATGATGCTCAGCCCAAAATATTATTTAAAATATCATTTCAAGTATTAAAGCAAAGTAAACATGGCTGAGTTTTGAAAACAGTAGAATATAGCATGACTGGATACAAGTTTCAAGTCAAAACAGTGAGGAAATATCAATAAATATCCTTGAAGGGTTCAAATAGTTGGCACGAGGCCCAAATATGGCATTCAGCCCAAAACACGATGATAGCAAATAGTTTTCAATCAAATACGCAGTAAAACAGTCATTCGGGATGGACTAAGTCGCAATCCCCAACAGTGCACGACCCCACGCTCGTCATCTAGCATGTACGTCAACTCAATATAGCACAATGATGTACAATTCGGGGTTTCATACCCTCAGGACAATATTTACAATCATTACTCACCTCGATCTAGTCCAAACTCTAGCCTGCGATGCCTTTGCCCTCACAAATCGACCTCTAGATGCTCCAAATCTAGCCATAATCAGTACATAACCATTAAAATATGCTAAGGGAACAAAGCCCACTCGAAAATATCCAATTTACATCAAAAATCCCGAAATTGATCAAACCCAGCCCCCGGACCCACATCTCGGATTCCGATAAATTTTACATCAATAGGTTCCTTATCCTCTCACGAGTCTATACATACTAAGAACCTCAAAATCGGACCTCAATTGCCCCTCAAATCACTAATTTACACTCTCCAAATTCAAGCCCTAATTTCTCAATTTTAGGCTTAATTTTAATGATTAATTAGGTAGAATTTACACAAGAATCGAGTATTGAGTTCAAAAATCTTACCTCCGGGTGTTATCTCTTGAATCCCTCTTCAAATCCTCTCAAAAAGCTCCAAAATCTCCCAAGCCAAATGAAAGAAATGGGCCAAAACTCGTTTTTAAAACAATCTGCTCAGGCTTCATCGAGTTGTACCTTGCGCTGTGCAGGTTGTACATCCTATTACAATTTTCCTCTGCTGTACATCTTCTGTTAAAATGCCCACAACTCCTTGTAGAAATATCCAAATGACAAACGGTTTGAAGATTTAGAAACTAGACTCGAAGATCTTTCATGTGATAGGTTGCACACCATATAACTCTTTATATAGTCCGAGATATGAACTTCTAAAGTCGGCTCCATGTATCAGAAAATTCTGTCGAAACTGCTCCACTAGCCATCCTTAATCGACCATAACCTTCTGATAAAATATCCAAATCATGAATGGTTTATCTTTCTGGAAACTAGAATGCAAGGGCAACAAATTTTTATGTTTTACAAATTTCATATTTTTTATAAATTTCGAGATATAAGCTTCCAAATCCAGCTCCGGGATTGCACTAGTTGCTGTCAGAACTGCTTTCTCCAGAAAATTTCAGCAACTCTTTGGTCCGAAATTCATTCTGTTAAACTTCCGAAATGCATCCGTGGCCCTCGGGACCTTAACCAATTATACCAACATGTCCCAAAACATGATACGAACTAGGCCTCAAATTACATCAAACAACATCGAAATCATGAATCATACTCCAATCCAAACTTTATGAACTTTGAAATTTCAAACTTTTACATTCGATGCCGAAATCCGTCAAATCACGTCCGATTGAACTCAAATTTTGCACACAAGTCATGTTCGACATTACGGACCTGTTCCAACTTTCGGAATTGGAATCCAACCCCGATATTAAAAAGTCAAACTCTCGGTCAAACTTCTAAAAAACCTTCAAATTTCTATCTTTAGCCAAATAACTTCAAAATGACCTACGGACCTCCGGATTCACTTCCGATCGCGCTCCCAACTCCAAAATCACCATACGGAGCTACTCCTAGACTCGGAATCCCGAACGGACATCGATAATACTGAAATGCACTTCAACCCAATCTTATGAAATTTCTTCCAAAATGCTAACTTCCACAATAGGCACCAAAATGCCCCCGGGTCATCCAAAATCCGATCCGGGCATACGCCCAAGTCCGAAATCATCATACGAACCTATTGGAACCTTTAGATCCCGATTCCGAGTTCGTTTACTCTGAAATCCAATCTTAGTAAATTCTTTCAACTTAAAGCTTCCAAATGAGAATTCCCTTTCCAAATCAACTCTGAATTCCCCGGAATTCAATTCTGACCATACGTACAAGTCATAATACCTGAACTGAAGCTGCTCATGGCCCCAAACTGCTGAACGACATACTAGAGCTCAAAACAACCGGTCAGGTCATTACAATCCACTTCACGCAGCAAAGTCTGACAAGAAAACTGAAGGACAATCATCCACTGATCCAGAAGATATAGATGACTACTCTGATGAGAAAATGACAGTAATTCAAGTTAATGCCAAGTCACAAAATTTGTTATATAATGCCATCAGTGGAGAAGAATACGAGAAAATTTCAAACTGCGATACAATCAACGAAATGTGGGACAAACTGAAAGTTACCTATGAAGGAACAAGCAAAGTAAAAGAAACGAGGATAAATCTATTGGTTCATGATTATGAACTCTTTCAAATGAAATAGGGTGAATACATTAAAGAAATAGTTTTACGATTCACCAAAATCATTGGGGATCTGAAAGCTTTTTGGTAGACCATACTCTAGTGGTGAACAAGCTCGACAAATTCTAAGAAGTTTGCCCACTATATGGCAGACAAAAGTAGTTGCACTTGAATCTAAAGACCCGAACAAATTGTCATATGATAAACTGATTGGAGACCTTATAGCTTTTGAGAAAACACATCTCAAAAAACGTGGTCAGGAAGAAAAGAAGAAAATCGTTGCTTTCAAAGCTACGAGTGAAGGATCTGAGAATGACAATGATGATGATGCAGAGGCACTGGAAGAAGAAATTGCCATGTTCTTGAAAAATATGAATGGATTAATGAGAAGCTATAGAAAGACAAAAAGGGGAATAATGTCATCCAGAAGAACCAGACTATACAATGAACAAGATAAAAACGATGAAAAATATTTTGAATGTAAAAGGTATGGCCATGTTCAAGCTAAATGCCCGGATCTCAAAACAAAAGTCTCTAGAGGTTTCAATAAAAACAAATTCTTTGGAATATGGAGCGATGAAAACAGCTCAGAACATGAAGAAATAGAAAATTTATGTTTCATGACTATTTTGAAAAATGACAGCAAAGAAGAAATTAAAAATTGCTTCATAGCACGCGGTGAAATAAGTGAGGTAAGGATTTATAAATATGAAAGATGTAATGAACTGCAGGATATTCTTGATCATACCCTGAAAGAGTCTCAAAAATGCTAAATGAATTAAAGAGACTCAATAGGGAAAAGAAAGACTGGGAACTTAAACTTGAAGTCTGTGAAATCGAAAGAGATGTTCTTCAAGAGGAGGTTCAGGAATGTAATTGCAACTTAATGGCATGCGCAAATCCACCAGTCACAGTTTCGTCAGGTCTAATCAAGCGACTTACAAGTCAACTGGAAAAAAACATGTTAAAGCTGGATCTACAAGTACTGATAGTAGCAGTAGATCAAAAATTGAATCCACCCTTGTGTGTCATTATTGTAATAAGACTGGTCATAAGTATTTCTTTTGTAGATTTCATAAATTAAATGTTTCAAGATGGATTTGGAATCCCAAAAATAGTCTTGATCTTACTAGAACTAACCAACAAGGACCCAAGCAAGCTTAGGTACCTAAAAGAAGGTAATAATTCTATTTTGCAAGAATACCACAGAAAGAGTCGTAAAGGGAAATAGTATTTAGACAATGTATTTTTCAGTCACATGACGAGCGACAAGAATCTATTCAAAGAGGTAACAAAAATAAATGGAGGAAATGCCAAATTTGGTGATGATTCAAAAGGTAAGATAGTTGGCACCGATACGATTCCATTCAATAATAATTGTAATATTACATGAGTGTATCTTGTGGATGGACTCAACTATAACCTTCAGAGCATATGCCAAACTGTGCGATTCTAGATATGAAGCCAAATTCAAGAAAACAAGTTGCGTCATTGAAGAATTCATATGTAGCAACTGTAAGGGCTTAGTTGTGGACACAATATCTTTGGGTCTTAAGGAGTTTCTGGTTTGTTTACCAAGTTCGCATGTATCACATACATGATTTCTAGGGAAGTTGAGTTTGGGAAGGCCAATAACTAGGTCATGTTTGGAGAGCTTTTCAATTAGGTGCATGCTTGCATTGCGAAGTTTCTTATGCCACATCCACGAATCATCAGATATGGATACAAAACAAATATGACCGTGTAGATTTTCAATGACGTCTAGAATGTAAACATTTCCATACCTTTTTCATGGAAGAATGATTTTACCTGTTACTAGAACTGCTAGCATTGGAGGTAAATGATATGCATTTGTTATTGTTGATGACTAATCATATTTTACATTGGTAATTTTCTTGTCTCACAAAGATGGAGCCTTAAAAAACTTTGAGATTTTTTGCAAAAGAATTGAAAGAGAAAAAGGATATCTCATTTCAACCATACAAAGCGACCATGGAGGTCAATTTTAAAGCAGATCATTTGAAGAATTCTGAAATGATCAAGGTACTCACAATTTCTCATCCCCAAGATCACCTCAACAAAATGGAGTAGTTGAACGCAAAAATAGAACCTTACAAGATATGACTAGAACAATGATATTAGAACACCCGCTGCCAAACCATTTTTGGGCAGAAGCAATCAGCACAACATGCCATATCCTTAACAGATGTCTCATACAACCAATTCTAAAAAAGACTCCATATGAGTTGTGGAAAGGTAAAATTCCCAATATAGGTTACTTTCACCTGTTCAACAGTAAATGCTTCATTGATAATAATGGTAAGGATAATCTTGGTATGTTCGACCAAAGGAGCGATGAAGGTATATTTCTTGGTTATTTTATTAATAGTAGATCTTTTAGGGTTTACAATAAACGTACATTATGTGTAGAAGAAGCAATTCATGTTATCATTGATGATAATAATGCTATGGCCGAGAAAGGAATCATTGCAGGTGATGAAGATACAAATCAAGGTGTATCAAAGACAACTAAGTCTCAGGAACCACAAAAGTCCACTAACAGCAGCAATGAACTTACAGAGTCGACTAATGAATCTATCAGTAACTAGACTGAACCTCAAAAGGAGTCGACTACTCAATCTGCTGAAACAAGACCAAATGAATAGAGGAGTGAACCTGAATATCTATAGAATTTCATTATACGAAATTCAAACAATGGAATGAAAACCAGGGGAGTGCTCAAGAAAAAGGACCAACATCACACTTATCTCTCAAATTGAACCAAAGAAGGTTGACGAAGCCTTAAAGGATTCCAGCTGGGTACAAGCTATGCAAGATGAACTTGATAAATCTGACAAAAATCAAGTATGGAAACTAATGCCTAAGCTAGCAAATGCCACAATCCTTGGAACTAAATGGGTATTTAGAAATAAGTTGAACGAGGATGGAAAGGTAATTAGGAACAAAGCCAGATTGGTGGCTCAAGACTACTCACAACAAGAAGGAGTCGACTATGATAAAACCTTTGCTCCGGTAGCCTGGTTAGAATCAATTTGTATATTGATATGCATCTTTTTAAGGCTTTAAACGTTTTCAAATGGATGTTAAGAGTAATTTATTAAATGGTTTTATTGATGAGAAGATATATGTTAAATAACCTCCTGGTTTTAAAAACTCGCAATTTCCTTACCATGTGTATAAGTTGACTAAAGCCGGACTCAAGCAAGCACCTTGAGCTTAGTATGAAAGGCTAAGCTCATTCCTAACTAATCATGGATTCATCATAGGTAAAGTAGATACTACATTATTTATCATAAGATCCTCTAAAGATAATCTCATTATTCAAATTTACGTCGATGATAGTATGACATTACAAGTTGGGGTCCAAACTCAAATGGATTATTTTCTACAAAATCTTGCTACAAGCAATTAAACCCTAATAAAACTTCAAACATCTCCTTTAGCTGGATTTGGGACCTCTGCTACCCTAACAAAATCAAATATTTCCTTTGGCAATGCATGATAATCGTATTACATGTCGAGCCTTGTTAGCACATATTGGCATTAATTGATGCCACCTACACGATCTGTAAGGAAAATGTGGAAGATATCTAGCATATCTTTCTATACTGCCCAACTACTAAGTGATTTTGGAATAATATGGGCATTCTGACTTAAACTATAAATAATAACACTCACTGGCTAATGAGCCTAAAAGAAAATTTCTTTCAGAATACTAATCATTCAACAGGTTGGGAGACCATTTTTTCCTTTCTCCAAATGGAACATTTGGAAAAATAGGAATAAAAATAATTTCAACAACCTAGATCTTGATCTTAATGCCCAAAAAGTTATACAACAAGCCTAGGAATTTAATTTCTTTATTGAAAGAAACCCTTAAAAATTCATAAGTTCAAGATTGAGATTAAGTGGGATAAACCACCGACTGGTACGGTCAATTAAATATAGATGATGCTTATTCAAAAACCACTATGGTAGCTTGACTAGGCGGAGTATTCAGAAATAACAATAGAGACTGGACCGTTGGTTTTCATAAATCAGGCAATACAACATCATCCACGCACGCTGAATTAATGGCTTTATAGGAAGTATTGAAGATTGCAAGAGAGATGAATTTCCTCAAAATGGAAATTGAAACAGACTCAACGAAAATCATCAAGCTCTTGTATGAAGAAAATCATTATCTTTCTAATACTATTCTTGAATGCATGTTGTTAATGCACCAATTGAAGCTCCCAAATATGAGACATAACTTTAGAGAAGGAAATGAAGTAGCACACCTATTAGCTAAGGAAGTTGTTAAAAACTTCTCCCCTACTAAGTATTTTTATCATGCTCGTCCACCCCTTTTTGTTGAGCCTGAATTAAACAGGAACAAGCATGAAATTTGTAATAGTACTAAGTATCTTCCTACTAATGTTTATAATAGTCTAGCCACTTTAGGAAACAGTAATATCCTCAAGGACTATGTATTGTCTATGTAACCTTTTTCTTAGTAGTATAATCTCCTTTTTCCGTTAAAAAAAACTCCTTTTTATGCAAAGAATTTTCAAATCTCATGTAGAGTGAGTTCGAAATGAGTATGATGGGAGAACTAGCATTTTTTCTTGGACTCCAGATTCAGCAATCAAATAAAGGTACATTTATCTGTCAGTCCAAGCACACAAAAGATTTGATTCAAAAATTTGGCATGAGTAACGCTAAAGCGATTGGTATACCTATGATCCCTTCAACAAATCTTGACAAAGATGAGAAGGAAAATCCAGTAGATGAAACTAAGTACCGTGGGATGATTGGATCTTTGTTTTACTTAATTGCTAGTTGACTAGATATTATGTTCAGTGTGTGTAAATATGTCAGGTTTCAGGCAGCTCCTATGAAATCACACCTGACTACAGTAAAATGAATAATTCGCTATCTTATCGGAACTACCTCTTATGGACTATGGTATCCATGATCTAACAATTTTAAACTTGATGGTTTTTCAGATGTTGATCTTGCAAGGGATAGAGAAGACAAGAAAAGAATCAATGGAACGTCAATTACTGGGAAAAGCATTAATTTCCTGGAACAACAAAAATTAAGGATCAATAGCGTTGTCCACAACCGAAGCAAAACATATTGCTATTGGACAGTAGTGTGCTCAATTACTCTGGATGTCTCATCAATTTGGTGACTATGAACTATCCTTTAAACCTATTCAATTTTTTTGTGACAACTTTAGTGATATATGTCTCTCAACGAACCATGTGCATCATTCTAGGGTTAAACATATAGATATTAAGCATAATTTTATTATAGATCATGTTCTTAAAGGAGATATAGAATTGATGTTTGTCAGCACTATTAATCACTTAGCAGACATTTTCACAAGACCCTTGCTTGAATATGGGTTTTGTGTTTTAATGAAATTACTTGGCATTATTTCACTTAGTACTAAAAATTAGGACTTATGTGTTACTAATTAATTCTTTCTATAGTCCTTTTTACTATTTCCTTATGTGTGTAAGAAGTCATTAATTATGTGCCTGCGTTTTCCCTCCTTTTCACATCTTTCACAACTATTTAGAAGGAAAAATCAAACATTATGTTCTTTCATTGATGCCATTTCCTTTTCTGTACTCAACTATCAAATCCTTTCTTTTTAACCCTTTCAATCATGCCCATTCTTCTTTCATTGGTATTATCACTCAAAAACCCTTTCCTAAACTCATCAATGGAGAAAAACTCCAATAAACCCTCTGCCTCCATTCAAAAAAGCACTCGTTCAAGGGCAAAACCTTCTTCATAGCCCCCAGAACTAGTTGATTTAGGTTAAAGCCACTCTGAAGGCTTTTCCTCCTCTTAGGAAGAGATCTCTGGCGATGCGCATAGCCTGAAAGAGAAAGCTCTTGGGAAACGACCATGTAAGAAAATCATGAGTCTTTCACCCCCAAAGAAACCCAAAGTAGACCTCTCGAGTTCTTTAGAGTCTGACATCAACTTCTCGGACACTATAAACAAAGACACCTTCATTACTTTCAAAGAAAAGCCAATAGCCCATGGCAGAGTGGTCGATTTGAATGATATGGAAGCCCTCAACTGCAAGGTAAAGGAACTTTTTGATTTCCAAGGTTGGTCAAACATTTGTTTTACTGCCTCCCCTAAAAGTCTACGAAGCCCTAGTTAGGATGTTTTATGCAAATCTTCGTTACCCTAAGCTAGATAAGTTAGAATCTCTAGTTCTAGGAAAGCGCATGATTCTACATTATGCCCTGATTAACTCAATTTTTTAGTGTCAGTATTATGGTTTCTCTATGTTGTTAAAAAATACATGGCCTTAAGACTTTAAAATTTCCTTTGATCAAACAAAGCGTTGCATAGCCGAGTCTCTATCTGATTCTTTTCCAAATCAGTTAAGTCCAAGTGATATTAGCTTTGAAACCCGGGTCCTCGCACATATTGCAACAACAACCCTTTTTCCCTCGCACCGGTTCGTTCTCTACCTTTCCCAATGGGATACCTTTCTTGAATACTTTCTAGTAACCAAGCATAAAGTCAAAATGCCCTCCTAGGTCATAAACTTGATAATTGAAAGTGCTGATGATCCCATAAGTCTTCCTTATGATATAGTTATCACTCATCTCCTCGAAGCCCACAACATCTCTACTTCCAACCACCATTTTGTCTCTATCACCAGATCCTACAACTCCAAAGTCTTTCCCAGTATGGGGTATGTTTGTGTGAAAGATACTTGGGTAAAGAAGCAAGAAGGAAAGGTTAAGGCTATTCAGACTGAATTCAAAGCCATAGTGTCTGGTTCCCATCCCAGTGTGTGTGATTCTAAACTTGTGGAGAAGTTAAGTGTTATCGACAACAAGCTGGCCATTATCAAGGATCTTCTTGTCTCTACCCAATCAACCATTGGGGATATTCATGACATATCAAAAGGAGACATGGTCTGATGTTACAATGAATGCTAGCTTTAATCGTCTGAAGGAGGCTATCTGCAATACTCTCACTTATATTTTGCGTCATTAATTTGTGAATGGGTGGATGTTTAAGACAATATTTTTGTTTGTTTTGTTTTGGAATGATTTTCCAGTCTTGGTAGGACAATCACTACACGAGCATGACTATCTTCGCACTCTTGTTTATTTTTGTTAGGACAATCACTCTTGCTTATTTTTGGTTAATATATTATTTCCGGTATAATGCTTTTTGTTGATGCCAAAGTGGGAGAAATAAGTATAACATGTATCCAGTACTGTGAGTACACACATTTTTATGGTTGCACTGTTGAGGGGGAGTCGACTACAGCAGGAAAAGAGTCAACTAAACAGGGAGGTAAACTGCTTTTATATGTTATTTTATTATCATAAAAAGGGGGAGATGGTTAGATCTAAATTTCAATGATGAAAAATAAAAAAATTTTATTTGTAGGATCATTCCCGAAGCAAAGGAGGATGAGATCGAGACTGTCAATAATGTACGAAAGAAGACAAAAAAGGAAGGAGTAAAAGCAAAGAGAGAAAAAGATATGCAAAGATATGACAATGGAGAATAAGAAAGGAAGGTCCAAGATTAGAGGAGCTCTAGGAAAGAAAAAGATATGTAAAGATTTGACAACCTAGATGATGGAGAATAAGAAAGGAAGGAACATGATTAGAGGAGCTCTAGGCTGCTAATATTCTGCCTGCCCAGACTACTGAAGATATGCATCGCAAAGGAAAGATATCAATCTTCTAAAACAAAGGACCAATATTGGGACAATTCTCTTAAGGAGATTCGCTCTCATATGGAAACACTGACGATCAAGATCAAAAATCAAGGAGCTACACACTTATTTTTGGAATGAATCAAAACTGATTCAACTCCAAGGATCAATTCCCTTGGGACTGCAAATCTCTCAAAGATCTTCCATAATCTATAACGACCCGGCCGGTCGTTTGGGGAGTTGCAACCTTGTTCCCCTATTTTGCTCCTTATGTAATTTATAGCTATTATATGACTTGCCGAGTTAGTCGATTTGGGTCTGAATAGATTTCAGAATGAATTGAGACACTTAGTCTCATAATGAAAAGCTTAAGTTGGAATAGTTGATCAGATATTGACTTATGTGTAAACGACTCCAGAATGGAGTTTTGATGGTTCTGTTAGCTCCGTTGGATGAATTTGGACTTAGGAGCATGTACGAATTGTGATTTGGAGGTCCGTAGTGGAATTAGACTTGAAATGGCAAAAGTTGAATTTTTGGGAAGTTTGACCGGAAGTGGAGTTTTTGATATTAGGGTCAGATTGGAATTTCGGAAGTTGGAGTAGGTTCGTGGTGTCATTTGTGACTTGTGTGCAAAGTATGGGGTCAATCAGACGTGATTTGATAGGTTTCAACGCCGGTTGTAGAAATTGGAAGTTTCAAAGTTCATTAGGCTTGGATCTATGTGTGATTCGTGTTTTTGATGTTGTTTGAGGTGATTTGAGGGTTCGACTAAGTTCATATGATGTTTTGGGACTTGATAGTATGTTTGGTTGAGGTCCCGGGGGCCTCGGGTTGATTTCGAATGGTTATCGGATCAAGTTTCGAACTCAAAGAATTGCTGAGATTTGCAGCTACTGGTGTAATCGCACCTCCGCAATGGGCACCGTAGATGCGAGCTGGGAGGTATATAAGTGAAGATTGGGCTACTGGACTGTGGTGCGCAGATGCAAAAAGAATTCCACAAGTGCGGACTCGCGCCTGCGCAAAGAGAATCGCAGAAGCAGAATTGGCTTGGGAGCCACTGGTTCGTAGAAGCGGAAGGTTTGCACAGATGCGCACCCGCAGAAGCGAGATTTTGACATCAGAAGTGGTTGGTCGCATAGGTGAGGACCGTAGAAGTGGATGAGGGACCGCAGAAGCGGCGCCATAGAAGCAGCTAAATGTACGTAGAAGCGGAATGACTGGGCAGAATGTATAAAAGCAAAGGTTCGTGATTTTTCTTCATTTGGGACATTCCAAGCTCGGTCTAAGGCAATTTTTGAGAGGGTGTTTGATGAGATTCTTGAGGTAAGTCCCTTGTGCTCTTTTTTTATCAATAATATTTTTTCTTCATTGATTTTCTCACCTAGTTTGTGTGTTTTTTAGGTTTAATTTGGGGGTTTGAGGCTAGGGATTTGGAGAGTTGATTTTCAGGATTTGAGTAGCGATTTGGCGTCGTTTTTGATGAAGTTAGTATGGTTAAACTCGTGATTGAATGGGCTTTCAGATTTTATGACTTTTGTTGGATTTCGAGACGTGGGCCTGGGGGACGACTTTGAGCCGATTTTGGATTTTTGATTTATAATCTTGTATTTTCTTATGGAATTGATTCCTTTAGCCCGTGTTAATTGTATCGTATTGTTTATGGTTAGATTCGAGGCATTTGGAGACCAATTCGCAAGGAAAAGGTGTTGTTGAGTAGAGATTGGCACAGATTGAGGTAAGTAATAGTTCTAAATCTTGTTCTGAGGATATGAAACCTCGGATTTGGTGTTATGTGATTGGTTTGGAGGTGACGCACATGCTAGTTGATGGGCGTGTGGGCGTACACTGTAGGAATTGTGACTTGGTCCATTCTATGGAAACTGTGAAGTTGAATAACTTGTTGTTAGCTATATCTTATCCATGTGTTATTGAAATTTGATTGCAAATCATGTTAGAAATCATGTTTAGGCTATGTGTTGGTACTATTGGGACCCGCAGAGGTCATGTACTTGTTAAATTATTTGATAATTATTATCCTGTACTCAGTCATAGTTTTACTTGCGTATCATATCTCAGTCTCTTCTTGTTTCTTGTTAATACATTATATCATTTATGTTTGGGATGATTTTATGATTTTTGAGAGCCCGAGAGACTAGAGAGGTTGGTTACCAAGTTAGGGCCTATGTGCCGAGATGTGAGCGATATGTATATATATGTGGATCGGGTTGCATGCCACAACGAGCCTTAGGGCTGTATATGTGTGGATCGGATTGCACGCCATAACGAGTCTTATGGCTATATATATGTATATATATGGGATCGGGCTGCACACTGCAGCGATATAGAATTTGGGTTGAAGGGGCCCCTTCGGAGTCTGTACACACCCCCAGTGAGCACAGGTACCTATTGAGTACGAGTGTTGAGTGTCGAGTGTTAGGTGTCGAGTGCTGAGCTATTGAGAAAGATTTAGTGACTGTTGCTCTGAGAGAATGCTCTTGATTTCATTATTGTTGCACTTAGCTGCCATATATCACTGTCGGGAAGTTTTCTGAAAGATGTTATATTCTGTTTTACTTGAACTTGATATGAGTTAACTGATTTAGCCTAAATTGTTGAACTTAAAAGCATGCCTATTCTCCTATGTTGAAATTACTGAAATAGAACTACAATTGCAGAGCTCGTCACTACTTTCAGTTCTTTATTTAGTATTGTTACTTGCTAAGTTGGTTGTATTCACACTACACCATGCACTTCGTGTGCAGATCTAGGTGTTTTCGAACTCGGTGGGTGTTGATACTTTGCACAGTTGATCTTTGAAGACTTAGAGGTAGCTGTGCGGCGTTCGCAGTCCTTGTTTCTGCTTCCCTATCTTTCCTTCGAACTATCTTAGACAATGTGATCCAAACTTCTGACATTTAGATGCTTATGTACTTTGTGACACCCCGATTTGGGAGTTTTCCACATTGTATTTGGATCTTTCTATCTTATTTATGCGAAGTTGCTAGTTAAACTGCTTTAAAAATCCACTTCTATTAAAAGAGTTGGAGTTATTCGTAAATGTCGACTTGCCAAGTACCACGATAGGTGCCATCATGACAGGTTGGGTTTTGGGTCATGACACAATCAAAGCAAAGCAAAGTTCAAGTGTGTGTGTGTGTGTGTATAAATATATATATTTGCCTATCATCAAGGAAGAGAAGGCATACTTTGATCAAACCAACTTCGTGCTCTTTGTTATAGTCTAAACATGCATTGTAATCTATATAACTAGTAGAGAGAAGAAAAAGAGAAAATTATTGGTGAGGCATTGTATCACGATTACTACGAGTGTACTTAGAACCAAAATAGAGTTGGTGTTCGAGATAACATCAACATATTTGTACGAAGTTATTCAAGGATATTTGAAGAGAGAACACCCTTGCAACCCAAGGGGACGGAGTATGATTCACATTGAATCCAAACCAGTATAAACATTTTGGGTGTCATTTAATTTCTCCACTTTACATTCTGCCTTTAATTTTATCTTGCCTCTACTTTCAGTCGACTACTTGGTAAACTAGTCAACTACTTATCTATAAAAAAATTGACAATTCATTCCCCATTTTGTACTTTTAATTGGTATCAGAGAAGGTCTCACAAATTTATCCTTTTGCTTAACAACTAGTGAGAAAAGATCATATCAAATCAAATATCTGTTGAGGCACTATTTCAAGAAGGGACATCAAACCTTCAAGATAGTATGCTTAAGTTCAAGTAAGGCCGACATATTTCAAGAATCTTTGAAGAGAGAACATCCTTGCAACCCAACTGGAGTAGGATTCACATTGAATCCAAACCAACATAAAATTTTTGGGTGTCATTTAAGTTCTGCACTTTACATCATGTCTTTAATTTTTTATCTCGCCTCTGCTTTCAATCGACTATTTGGTAAACAAATCAACTACTTAGCTATAAAAAGAAAAATAGACAATTCACCCCCCTCTTATATTTTCAAATTCTGCCTATGTATAAAATACAGTCAGCTTCAATTTCATCTAAAAGAGGAGATTTGCGATAGATTGAAGGTTAATGTGAAGATAATTAAATATAGGAAAAGCACTAAAATCATCCTTCTACTATACGTAATAGAATAATTATATCCTCGGTTTAAAGTTGGTTGCATTAATTCCCCTGTCGTGACCAAAATGGCTCGTTTTTACCATCCATTACTAATGAATACAATTTTCAGATTTTATAAATTCAAAAAGTCTTTTTCCCCAATTTAAAATGTCATGTGGAAATAAAAATGTAACGATCCGCCCGGTCGTTTTTCCATTTAAAACTCTGTTCCCTTAAATAAAACTTCCCGCGCTTGCTTTAGCTAACTTACGACTTGCGGGGACGGTTGGTTCGGAATTTGGAAGAGTTTGGAGTGAAATATGCCCATTTGATTCCTTAAGGATTGTCTTAAAAATCTAAGTTTGACTTTGGTCAATATTTTGAGCAAACGGATCTGGATTCGTGATTTGATAGTTCCGAGGGTCCGTAGGAAAATATGGGACTTGGACGTACACCCGGAATCGAATTCCGAGGTTCCTAGCCCGAGTAATGAATTTTTATTAGAAATTGTTAATCTGAAGTTTTAAGGATTTAAAGAAGCTAATTAATGATTGATCCCATGAGTATTGGGCTCGTATGTTGGTTATGAAGCCCGGTACAGGTCCAAAATAATATTTAAGACTTGCCCATAAAATTTGGTGTCGATCCGAGTAGTTTAAGAGTGTTTTGGTACGTTAGAGGAAAATTAAGAACTTGAAGTTCATAAGTTTGATTCATTTGGTTTTAGGGGATGATTATTAGATTTAGCTTTGTTTCGGGTGTTCCGAAGGTTCGAGTAGGTCCGTCTCATGATTTTGGACTTGTCGGTATGTTCAGGCGGGGCCCGGGAGCCCTGAGCGTCAATCGGACGAGGCTCTAGTGAAGTTGAAATTTTTGAGAAGTGCTGAAGCTGCTGCTTCTGTCATAACCGCACCTACAGTTGGTGGACCGCAGGTGCGAGACTGTAGATGCGGTCCATATATTGCATAAGCGGTTCCGCAGAAGCGGTCCCAGCCCTTTTTGGCCCCTTCCGCTTTTCTCGCAGATGCGGTCCTCTGACCGCAGATGCAAAAATCGCTGAGGCAGTGAGTTTATTTATTACGGGTTCTAAGTCCATTTTTGCCATATTCCACTCCTCCATTGGGCGATTTTAGAGCTTTAGAGAGAAGACCTTCACGTAGCATCTTGAGGTAAGTGTGTTCCACCTATTTCTAGTTTAATACTTGTGTCTTAGGTAGATTAAACACTAGTATTTAGGTAAAATCAAGGGGTTAGGGCAAAACCTAGGGTTTTAACAAAAGTTAGATTTAACTACAAAATTTGTTATGAAATGGATTAGAAATCATATATTATTGATCCTTAGGTTATAGAGAACAACTTCCTTCAAAAAATTTTAGAATCCGGGCACGTGGGCCCGAGGTCGGATTTTAGGAAACTTGTGTTAAAGGTTGGAAAATTGCTTATATAGCTAGAATTCGATCTTATGAGTTTATATTGACTAGTTCCTACCTCATTTAACTAGTTTGGGATAGTTCGGCTCCGAATTGAGGGCTTGGGCTCGTTCTTGGTATTGAAAGTGCACTTTGGAGCGAGGTGAGTCTCCTTTCTAACCTTGTGAGAGGGAATTGTCCTCATAGGTGTAATAATTGCATTAATTGCCATTATATGCGGGGGCTACGTACGCACTAGGTAACGAGAGTCCGTGCGTAGCTACTATTATGTTAAGTCTAGGTAGTCTAGGACCCAAAAGCATGCTCTATGTGATATTCTTGTAACTTGATGATAAATTCGGATTCGTATAAATTATGTTAATTAAGGTAAATGAGACTAGTAAGAGGAACTTTATCTGCTTGGTCTTTTAAAAGAGAATTTGAATATTCCAGCGTATAACTACTCATAAGATATACATTATTGTCTACTTGTTGATAAGTTATTATATTTGACCGCGTCGTACGTGTGATTCGCGAGCGGGGTAATAGATGCATCTATGGTTTGAGCCGTTCGACCCTCGGCAATGCATAATTTACTTTTATGTTGGATCAGGCCGTACGTCCCTCGGTGTTACTTGCGCATGTTTTATTTAGTATTTTCTATGGACTGAACTTCAAATATGCCTTGAAACGTAAATGGATACCCATGATATTTTCTGGAGAAAGAATTGTTCTTCCTTGCCATAAAATGTTAATTAATTGCGCTATCCATGCTTATTATAAATTCTTTCTCATATTATTTGACCCTAGTAAGTATCAAGTCGACCTCTCGTCTCTACTTTTTCGAGATTAGACGGGATACTTACTGGGTACATATTGTTTATGTACTCATACTACACTTATATACTTAATTGTACAGGATCTGAGGCAGTTGTCTCTGGCTATCAGTTTGGTGCGCATCCCTGAGCGGATTTTGAGACTTCTACGGTGAGCTGCTCCCCTTCCCATGCCGTTTAGCAGACTGAAGGAGTATCTCTTATGTATTTTTGTTGTCTATTCTGTTTCGGACAATAGGATAGTGTGATTCTTTTGTATATTCTACTAGTTGGCCATAACTTGTGACACCAGGTCTTGGCACACACATTAGTAGACTACTATTTTTTGATTGTATAATTATTAATGAATGTTTCATATTATCACCAGCTTTTAATTGCACATTAAGAAAAAAAAATGTTGTAACTGTTTTGGTAAGTAAAATAAGAATTTACTAATACTTCCGCGTGGTTTTCCTGACAACGGTGTTGGGCGTCATCATGACCTATTGTGGAAAATGGGTCGTGACAAAAAAAAAACTCCTTCCCTCTTTGTTTATATCAATCTCCTTCCCCGTTTCTCCTTCATCAGAGCAACTCCACCTAACTTTGTTTTAAGCTTTTGAAACTTCGAGATTTCTAGCAGCTCGATTATCTCAAGAATCCAAAACTACGTAGATGAATTGAAGTTTGACAGAAACAAGGACTTCTTAATTTTCCCTTTCTAATCTGTTTTTCTGTTCGCTTTTTTTTTGGCTCTTGAAGTTTGTTTTTAGATCCAGCATCCAACTTTTGGGAATAGTTTTCAACTTGCTTTTGAAGGGGAGATGTGTGTAGATGCGCAATATGAGAGTAAGAGTGATCGTTGGATGAGAAAATGCGTGTTTGAAAGTTGATAAGAGAAGAAGAGGGAGAAGGCGACATTGACTAGGGTTTTCAAATTGGGGGGGGGGGGTCTTCTCTTAGACCCCCTAGGGTTTTAGGGAGATAGCTAGTTTAAGGGGATGAGGGAAGATGAAACGACGTAGTTTAGATGAAAACTACGTCATTTTATAAAGCTTGTTGGACCGGATAGCATGTGGGCTGGTGGACTGGGGCAGGCATTTTTGATTGTGGACTTGGGCCTCACAATGAGTTGGCCTAAACGCAAATTAAAGAACCAAATATTCTACCCTTTTTATTTTGTTTCTTCTTTAATTTAAAACTCTAGCCAAATTAATTAAAAATCCTAAATCAATTCCTAAGTAAACTCTAATTTGTAAATTTAAATCTACTTATCTATTTTCTAATAATTGATTAAATTAATTAACTAAAATGCATGTAAAATTCCTAAAGTATTTTTTGTATTTTAGTGTTTTATTAATGCAATTAATTACGCAATTAAAATCTAAAAAGTAAAGATTCAAAATATTTTTTGTATTTTCTTTAGAATTTAAAATGCAACTTAAAAATGCATCTAACATGAATGCGTACGAAGCAAAAATAATTTAAAGTTATTTTTTGCAATTTTAGGAGTAATTTTATATCAGAGCAAAAATTAGGTGCTCACATTTACTAATATGACGATTTAAGCAGTTTAATTTAAAGTTTTAAAAATATTTTTACTATTAAATAGTAGACATCTTTCTTTCTTTTTTACAAATCTTTTGTACTTTTTTATTTTTCGTACAAATATTAATATTGTCTAATTTAAAATTAAAATTATAAAATTCATTATTAAAAATTTTGCGGATCTAAATCAGGGCTTTACGAGTCTCCTACTAGGACCACTAGTTATTATAATAGTATATATGTATCTAAATTAATGTACTAGTCTTAATTTTTTAGTGAATAGAATAAAAAAAGGTATTTCCTAAAAGAAAAATATATAAAAACTTGGATAAACAAAATAAAAAATTACTAATTACCAAGTGCTTGAGAATGAGAAACAAATTACTGAACAAGAGATTAAAGATATAAGTTATAATATGGGTTAAGATAGAACTCTAAGATTGAGCATTTTCATGGGTCAAGGTTGAGCATTATCATGGGTCCATTTGGGCTGATGATTTGTGATGGGCTAACTTGGTCTAGCAATCCCATCTTCAAATATTCCATCCCAAACCCATTAAAACTTGGACCGATTGGGCGGATCAAATGAGTTTGAGTTAGTTTTGCCACCCCTATCTATCAATAATAGGCCGGAATGGTGGGGTAGGAGGTCCTCCCTACCTCGATGGAAAGGGGGGAATCGTCGTTCCTCGCGCCGTTGCCGTCGTTTCTAGGACTGATCGACACCTCACCTGCATAAGTACCTATGTAATGTAATCTCGGTTGCACATTCAACATAGCATTCGAACTCATGTGCCTTCCAGAACCAGGGGTATTTGAGCTTGCTGCGTACGATTAGCCAGCCTAGCGACGGCAAGACGATTAGACGTCCCCCATGCTTTGTTCCCTGTGATAGATCCAAGATTTAAATTTGATGGGTTCAAACTAATACTGAATTCATTATACTGAAGCTATGAGTTTAGTTCTAACATTTATTAAAATTTTAATTAAATTTTACACACATATATATATATATATATATATATATATATATATATATATATATATATATCTATATTTTGTGTCTAAAGTTATGGGTAGACTACATACACCTCTGTAGCAACTAGCTCAATGACTATGACAAATGTGAGACATGAGTACAAAGTATCTCCTGTCATATTTGGAATGATTTTGATTTTTGTGATGCTATAAATTGTTTCTTTTATTTTTGTTGTATATGAGCGGTCCACCAAGTTGGCTATCAGATTTGTAAGGTTGCAATTTTTCACCTAAAATCTAGAACATCGTTGTACTCAAGTTCTTCAAGTCTCTACTTTTTCTTGCGTAGTTAACAGAATAAGAAAAACCATAATGAATGGCCAATGATATGCAAACAGACTGTGGTTCGAATTGTAACTTTTTAGCCTTCTTTACATAGTGATGCCTAGTAGTGTAGTAACTCGATCCATCTCTTACCTAATGCAATGCAAAAGCTCTTTGTATTTGGATTATCTCTTAGTTCAACTAGACAACCTAAAATTAGATTGCCCAACTGAAATTATTGTGGAAACTCCCCAATCTTGAAAAAGGAATCACAAACGTTCAAAAATAGAAGAGAAAAAGGAAATAAATTAGGGGAGAACGTGTTCAACGAGATACCACCTTATTCATGAGGCCATAGTTTGGAAAAACTCAAGATATGATGTACTATTAAATATTTGTTCATATAATTTTTAGTTTGCTCATAAACCATTAGATTGTGTCTAATGTTCCAATAACTTACAAAATGTTAGACCTCGGTCTAACATTTTCTTATAAGATTTTTAGTTTGCTCAAAAAAATCTTTAGACCGTGGTCTAAAACGTGCATCAGTTGCAAGAGAAATTAAATTTAAAAAAGAATATTTATTAAATGATACTTTAAAAGGACAATCGGCAAAAAATTTATGTCAGAATACCAATGCATTGATTACTCTTTGTCGCAACAAATACGAACTTAATGTGTATATATATGGTTACCTCGAAAAATGTGAATAACAATTAAAGATAATCTTGTAGTTTTAAAAATACATGATATATTTTAGTACTAGCAATTGAACAAGTAATGTTGAGCTTATGTAAGAAGCAATAATAAACTAAATCAATGTTGTTGAAACAGTAGGGGCCTCGAGCTCGTCTATCCAGAGACCTCGAGGTCAGCTAAGACCAATAAAGTATGAACAATAAAGTAAGTGCAATAAAGTTGAAGATTAATTGTTGAGCACGTTAAACAAGAGAAGAATAAGAATGTTCTATTGCTGTAAAATGATCTGATCTTTACAAAATAATTTGGGTCCCATTTATATAGGAGGAGAAAATCCCAATATAGTATCTTGCTCATAAAGGTAAAGAATCCTATTGGTACAGGTGTATAACAGTCAAGTACGGACTTATACTATTTTGTACAACCCTTATCCTATAATTAATGCCCAGATCCACATGTCCTTGAGAAATTCCCGCTCTTTCTTGATTGACTTCAAGATTATGTTGTCCTCGATGCAGGCCGTGTCAGGCCTTTGATCAGCTTCCTCGAGTTAGGTGTCCCTTAGCTGGATCTGCCCCACACCTCAAGTCTCCCAGACTCGAGCCTATAGACCGATTAAAGACTCCAAAATCATACTCCTCGATTTTGACTGTATACAGATAGCCCCGCGTTTCTTAGAATGAAATGATTTGAGCCTCGATTTTTCCGAGCCCTTAGCAATGACGTCATGCTCGTGACGTAGGCATTTTCAGAGATCGAAGTGTCTCGTCGGTTCATCTCCCCAGAAGCATTGAATGTACCGCCGGTCCATTTCCCCAAAAGCATTGAATGCGTTTTCGGTCCATTTCCCCAAAAGCATTGAATGCGTCGTAGGTTTCGTCGTTGTCTTCTATTAATAAGGGGTTACTTGACTGACAAACTATAATCATTCCTTCTTCATCAACTTTTATCCCTTTCCCTTCTCTATTTCTTCCTCTAATCCCCTATCTTTATGGTTCAAATCTGTGACCGCAAGGTCATATGGCAGCAATTTTATCCGTTACGCCATGACTCCCTTTTTTTAAAGTTTTACCCCACTAAGGGGGATTATACTAGGTTGTTGTTGTTGTTGTTAGCTCGAGACAACGAGACAGGGGCACCGAATTCTTCCCATATCAAAAGATATGTGAACTTTATACTATTGCTCATCTCTCTTAACTTCAACCTGGTGTGGCACTTCGTTCCCTTTGCTTTTCGTGGAATGAGGTGGCACTATCATCTACTAACTTTTGCATCCCACACCGTACAATGTCTCAAGAAGTTGCTTCACAGTAGTTATGTTGACAAGACCCATAATCTCCAAGTTTTTCACCATGCCACAATTTCCTCTGAAGATCGAGATGGAATCCCTGAGGAAGAGGTTCCCGAAGATGTCACTCTTGAGGATATACCCCCTAAAGTAGATTAGATTCTTGGCTTTTTGTTTTTGCTTCTTTGTTTCTGTGTAAGGGCCCCTCGTGAGTTTTCTAAACATCTTTTGTCAATATAAGAATTTCTCCATTTTATCTTCGATTTGTATGGAATTCCATTCTGCCTTCGTTTATGAAAAATCCGAGTGTATAACTCTAATGATTAGTCTGAATACTGGACCCGAAACATAATAAACCCTTAGGTTTTAATCAACTAACACCTTTTAAGGTTCTTTGTTAATCCGAGTGAGAATTTTCTCGAACTCGGGTAGCCCTTAGGCTTAATATCAAATGCGTATTTGCTCGAACTCAAAATAAATTTAACCCTTAGGCTGCACAAGTAGTCCCCGAGTGAGAATTCTTTCGATCTCGGGTAGCCCTTGGGCTTAGTAATCGAGTGAGTACTTGCTCGAACTCGGAATGAAATTAGCCCTCAGGCTGCACAAGGAGTCCCCGAGTGAGAATTCTCTCGAGGTCGTGTAGCCCTTGGGCTTAGTAATCGAGTGAGTACTTGCTCGAACTCAGAATGAAATTAGCCCTTAGGCCACATAGGTAGTTCCCGAGTGAGAATTCTATCGAGCTCGGGTAGCCCTTGGGCTTAGTAATTGAGTGGGTATTTTCCCTAACTCGACTTGTAGGTTGTCCTTAATGATTTTCGACAAATTAATTTCTGATGCCTCGGTCCTGATGCCAATATCATGACATAAGCGCTTGAGGTAACTGAAAAGTCGTTTTTTGTACAATTCCCAAAACCATTAATTAGAGGCGGCTGACGGTCGGCCTTTTGGCTTCCCTAGCATGCTTTATAAATAGATAGATCCCACAACCTTACAAACTTTATTCCCATATTGCTTTCAAAGTCTCGCTTAGCCTTTTTCAATTTCCTTGAGCTATTCCATCTCTTTTCTAACAACACTTTTCATTTTTTCGGATCTACCACATAGTGATGGCTAAAACATCCAAATCTGTTCCTCAAAAGGAAAAAGCTCCTTCATCTTATTGATCGACTAAGGGTAAATCGATAGTGCCAACTCGTATCGAGGAATGCATCCCGCCGCCGTGTGAGACAACATCTGATTTCAAAATCGAAAAACGTGTTTCCGCACCAGGTCGATGTGAGCCCATGTCTCGTTATATTTGCTTGGTGACCAAGGCCGAGCTAGAGAAAGTAGAGGAGGATTGAAATGGGACAATAAATAAATAAATAAATAAATAAATAGTGATTCCTTCCTCCAAGGAGGATATTACTACTTTTAAGGCGGGGTACTTAAGCGTATCTACTTACCCGATTACGCTGGGCCCTGCAATTCCAACTCAGGGTCCCATAGACCCAGTTATCCTCAATTTTTGCCAAAGATACCGAGTGACGTTCGGCTAGATCTACCCCTCCTTCTGGCAAATTATTTACTTAATTAGATTCTTTTCGAACCAAATTGAGGGGATGCCTTCACCCTCGATCATCTGATCAAACTGTACAGTCCTCGACTTTATCGTGGGGGCTTGATAAAATTGCAATGCCGATCCTTAAAATCTCTGTTTGTTAGTATCTATGAGGACAAAGATCGTGGATGGATGCTAAGTTTGTGCGAGTCAAGACCTCTGATCTGATTCCTGCTGATTGGATGTCGTTCCCCAAGGAATGGAACATGAAATGTAAGTATTCCCTACTTTCTTTTCTTTTCCCCGACTTTGTATTTTTCTTTGATCTGACCTCTTTACGATGGCGTAGCCGCTACTTGGTTTCCCGGTGGGGTCCCGGACCTCTAGGGATGGGTTTGAAAGCTAGCCCTCGCCTTCTCTTACTCGGAGCATTACTGGCAAGATTTGTCCAAGGGTCGATGGGAGGCCAAAAACCACGGTGAGTTCTCTCGTTTGTTTTCCTTCACTTCCTTTATGCGATACTTACCTCGGTTTCATGTAGGTCTTGGAGACGCCATTGAATTGAGACCGGCCCTGGCTGATGAAGTGGAGGTTCTGAAGCCTTCTAAAGAAATAAAGAGGAGAAGAGAGACGTTTGAGAATCCTCTGAAGCCAAAGAAAAGCTTGGCTCGAAAGTCTAAGGCCGATGCAGCGGCCTTATCCCCCGAAATGGCCCAATGCCTTCGGGACCAGGAGGAAGAAGAAGATAATGATTGCATGCAGATAAATCGTAAGATAAAGAATGTCGATGCTTCGAAGCCTATCGAGTCGATGGCGGTTGATGAGGCCCACCCTAGAGCTGAAGAAATCTCCGAAGGGAGTTCGAATAAAGTCCTCGAACCATTGTCCAAATAGAAGGCGCCTCATTTAGGGGATCATTACGAGGGCGAGTCTGAACGTACTAACCCCGAGCCTCTCCAAATAAAAGAAAATGCCCCGAGCGGATCACTCAGGGTGATCAATGTGGATGATTCTCCCCTTGGCCCCGAGTTCTCCGAGGGGAAAATCTAGAAGGTTGTGAATATGAAATCTTCTGGAGTGCAAGTAAACCATGAAGGGCACGACATCTTTCAAGAGTGCCTCACAGGGCCTGAAGACGGCCCCGACCCAGATGCTTTCTTCATTTTTGAACAAGTAAGTTTTCTATTTTTTATGCATGCGTCGTTGTTTTAGCTGTTCTGAATGTTCTTTCCTCCCTCTTTATGAAGGCTACGGTGCTCCATAATACGGCACTCTCCAAGTCCCGAGACGAGCTTTCTCGGTGCGAGGCCAAGCTTAAGAAGACTTTGGAGAAGAGGGACGCCGTCAAAGCCTTATATGATAAAAAGAGTTGGAGACCCACAATCTCCAAGTTGAGTTGACACAGGCATGCCAAGGATGGGCCGAGTACTTTGAAAAGGTAACACAACTCTCGAGGGTTTGCTATGCACCGGTTTATATTGGCGACTGATATTTTTAACTTCGTAGTTTCAGCAGAAGACCGACTTGGAGGCGCAGCTTCGGGAGGAGCTTAAGATGAAAGAAAACGAGACCCAAGAGTTGAGGCAAGGTGTGGACAATCTCGCCTTTGAGAAGGAAACTTTAAGAGAGCAGTTAACTTTGCTCGAGCGCCAGCTTCGAACCACAAATGAGGAGAGCCAAGCTCGGGGCCTCGAGATCAAGGAGCTTAAAGTCAAATCTGTTGCTGATTTGGCCAAGGCTGAATCTGTGTTGCGGCAATTATGGCTTCATATCGAGCCAATGCTGAGGCAGCTAATGCTCGGGCAAGAGAGATCTCTTCTACGGTAAAAGTTAAATTAACAAGTGCCCTCGACCATGCTAGACGACAATCCCGGAGGATGACCCTCGATGAGATACATGCCCGCAGCTTTGACCTTTCGACCGAAATTGAAGCAGAGAAGATTTTGGAAGAAGAGGCGGCCGCTCTACTTACTGATGAGGATGATTTAGCCAGTGCCTCCGATGGTGAAAGAGATGGGGATGAAGCCACCGATGATGGGGCTCCCAAAGATGTGATTGCTGAAGAGGTAGCAACTAAGGGTGTGGTCCCAAAGAAGTTTTTAGGTTACTTTATTTTGTTTTCTTGCAAGCCTTCCTTGTGTAAATATCATCTTTGGGAAATATGAGAGGAAATTTTATCATGTCTTTGGCTAGTACATGGCATGTATTTATGTGATGACCCAGAAGGCCAACGCTAGATTTACAAGTCAATTCTGTGTTCTGAGGCCTTAAAAACCTCCTTTTATCTCACCTCAATTTGTGTACGTGGTCCGGACATATATTCAGAATGCTTTTATGTGAAAATTTTATAAAAATGCTAATTTTGCCTTTAAAATTGAATATAAGTTGACTTTGGTCAATATTTTGGGTAAACGGATCCGGATCTGTGATTTTACAGTCCCTGAGGGTCCGCAGAAAAAAAGGGACTTGGGCATATGCCCGGAATTGAATTTCGAGGTCCCAAGCCCGAGAAATGAATTTTTGAAGAAACTGTTTAACAAAAATTATAAGAGTTTTTGAAAATTTAAATGTATTTGAATTTGATGGTATCGAGCCTGTATTTTGGTTCTGGAGCCCGGTACAGGTCTTATATGGTATTTAAGTTGAGTTTGCAAAATTTGGTAAGAAACGGACTTCATATGCCGTGAATCGGACCCTCGGTTGTAAAAATTTGAACTTAAGAGTTATTGATATTTTTCTTTGATTTTAATGTTAAACTTGAAGTTCTAGGTGTTATTTTGGCGATTTGATCACACGAGTAAGTTCATATGATGTTTTTAGGGTTGAGTGCATGTTTGTCTTGGAGCCCCGAGGGCTCGGGTGAGTTTCGGATAGGCCACGGAATGTTTTTACACTTAGAAAAGTTGCAGGTTTGCTGCTTCAGGTGCACAGACAATTTGTGCTTTGCTGTCGCGGAGCCATTCTCGCGATAGCGAAAGGGAAACAGGGCTAGGGAGGATTTTACCCTACGCGAACGTGAGACTCATGTCGCAAACGCGGAGCATTGGGGGGCTTGCTCTACGCGAACGCGGAGCATCAGGAACTTAGGGAGAACTACGCGAACGCGGATCTCTATCCCGAACGCAAAGGCAGGGCTGGGCTAAGCCTTCGCGAATGCGAAGCTTCTCCCGCGATCGCATAAGTCCACCACTGGAAGCTCTTTGCAAACACGACAGTGCTCACGCGAACGCAATCAACATTGTCGCCCTGCACTTAAAACAGTAGCAAAGTCGGGATTTAGCCCACATTTTCATATTTTCAAAACTAGAGAACATTGAGGCGATTTTCAAGAAGCAAGTTCTTTCCCAAAGTATTGGTATATGATTCTAAACCTTTTTCTTTCGATTTCCCTTTGCATTTCATCAATCTTCATCCAAAAATCTAGGGTTTTTATGGTAGAAATAGGGAATTTGGGTAGAGTTAGGCTTTTTGAATAATTGAAATTTAGACCTCATTTTGGAGTCGGATTTCGAAACTAATTAAATATTCGGGCTCGTGGGTAAATGGGTGATCGGGTTTTGGTCCGAACCTCGAGTTTTGACCAAGCGAGCCTGGGGTCGATTTTTGACTTTTTGGGGAAAATGATAGAAAACCTATAATTAAGCATTGGGTATGAATTCTTTAGCATTTATTGATGTTCTTAAATTAATTTTGGTTAGATACAATTGATTTGGAGCTGAATTCTAAAGGAAAAGCGGTGTTTGAGGCTTGAGTTGGCCGTGGAAGTTTGAGGTAAGTGTTTGGTCTAACCTTAGCTTGAGGGAATAGGTATTGTGCCTTATTTGCTATGTGCTAGTGTAGTGTATGATTTATAGGTGTGGTGTCACGACCCAAATTTTTCACCCTCGGGAGTCGTGGTGCTGCCTACTAATGTAAGCTAGGCAAGCCAATCATTTAACTACTTATTTCATTACTCAATTATTTCTTTAAAATAAATATAAGACGATAACATGAAAACAGTGGAACTTTAAATAATTAAGAGGAAGATAACAATTAAATATCTGAAATCTGCATCTATTACAACTCTTAAAACCTAAAGCACCCAAAACCTGGTATCACAGTGTCATAGACGGTCTAAGAATTCTAGAAATAAAGGTCTGAAAGAATTAAATACAACACTGTCTCTGGAAATACATGTAGAAACAGGAAAGTACATACAGGCCTACGAACGCCTGCAGGGCTACCTTGGGTCGCCTGATGAACAAGATTCAGCAATCTCACTGCGGTCCAAAGTCTATAACACTGGGGTCTGCACAAAAGAGTGTAGAGTGTAGTATCAGCACAACCGACCCCATGTGTTGGTAAGTGCCCAGCCTAACCTCGGCGAAGTAGTGACGAGACTAGGACCAGACTACCAAATAAACTTGTGTAGTTCAAATATATAGAGCGAAAAAGAAATATGGAAATAAACAAGTAAAGATTGGAGGGGGAAACATGCTTCGGGGAAACATCGAGTAGTAACAGAAGAGCAACAAATAAATATGAGGAACACCACAGTTCAATTGAAAATAGGAAGGGGAAATCATGTTGCGGGGTACAACAAAGTATTAACAGGAAACCAGCAATTTAGTATAGAGAAACCATAACACGGTTATTAATAAAAATTAGGAAATCAAAGACAAGTGCACGGCATCACCCTTCATGCTTTTACTCTCTCTCACCAAAACAATACACGACATCACCTTTCGTGCTTTACGCTCTTCCTCACCCAAACAAAAATCACAAGGCAAATAGGGTAAGAGAATCTATAATCTCGAAATAAAATCAAGTAACAACAGAAAACCAATAAATAAACGTAAATGACAACATAACTCAATTATCAGTAAGAATCAGGGAAATCAAAGGACAAATGCACGGCATCACCTTTCATGCTTTTACTCTCGCCCTCACCATAAGAATCAATACAATAGGCATGGAATGGTACATCGTGTGGCACATCATCACCCTTCATGCTTTACACTCTTTCCTCACCATGAAAGAGTGGTGAGGAAACAATTCCGTGCACTTGTCCTTGATTTCCTTGATTCTTACTATAATTGAGTTATGTTGTCCTTTACATTTATTCGCAAACAATAGGTCAAGGAAACAAAGGAAATTGCAATAAGAATCCCGGCAAGGGAGCAACAAGTCAACAATTAAATCTCGGCAAAGGAACAACATCAATAACATCAACCTCCCGGTAAAGGAGATAACCATTAAATCAACAATAGCCCGGCAAGGGTGACAACATAATGATCTCTTCTCTTTCTCATTTTTACTTTACGATTCACTTCACAACTCGAGCCAATGCTCTAGAGGTTCAATTATCACTTATACGTTCACAACTCATTTCACAACTCGAGTCAATGCTCTCAATTGTCACTTATACTTTCACAATTCGTTATACAACTTGAGCCAATGCTCCTTAATGTTCATAGGTCACAATTCTTTCCACAAACTTTATACAACAAATAGAAACCATCACCAAGGCATGAAAGATACAACAAAGTCATGAAAATCATAATATAAGGCCCACGGGCATGCTTGACACCAACGTATAGATACTCGTCACCATGCCTATAACGTCGTACTCAACAAGAAGGAAATAGCAAATAGGACACAACTCCTAATACCTCAAGCTAAGGTTAGACCAAATACTTTCCTCGATGCCACGAACACAATTCATGATTCAATTATAGCTTTACCCCTTGATTCCACTATCAATTCACTCGTATCTAGTCACAAGTTACTTTTTTACATCAATAAATGCCAAATGAATCAACCCCAATGCATGAAAATGAGTTTTCTAAAGTTTTACCCAAAAAGTCAAAAATCACCCTTGGGCCCACATGGTCAAACCTCGAGTTTCGAACCAAAACTCGATTACCCATTCACCCACGAGCCCAAATATATAATTTGTTTTGAAATTTGACCCCGAAACGAGGTCAAATTCCCAAGTAATCAAAAGGCCCTAACTCTACTCAAATCTCTAATTTTCTACCCTTAATCACATGTTTTAGGCCTAGAAATCTAGTAGGTGTTCATAAAAATGGAAAAAATCAGCTTAAGATTACATACCTATGAAGCTATGGTGAAGTTCTTCTTCACAAATCGCCCAAGAGGTGTGGAGAAGATGAAGTTTGTGAAAAATAATGAAAATCCCGTATGGCATTCTGTTTTTGAAACTTATAATAACTAGGCGAAATTGGTCATCGCGTTCGCGATGAGTTAGGTCTAACAGACCTTCGCGTTCGCGGAAGATGGCTCGCATTCCTAGAGCTTTGGCTCCTTAAGCCTACGCGTTCGCGGGCCAGTGGCCGCGTTCGCTATGCACAAAATGGTGATCCCTCCCCAGGCCTTAACCTTACACGTTTGTGAGTGAATGGACGCGTTCGCGAAGGGTATTCCCTCCTCAGCCTCGCGTTCGCGTCTCAAGCTTCGCGTTCGTGAAGAAGAAATCTGGCACCTAGGAAATTTGCCTTACGCGTTCGCGAGAGGGACCATGCGAACGCGAAAAGATCCTACTCCCTAAGAAGAGTCATTAAGAAAGAGGGATCCATTTAAAGAAATTCATGTTGATTGCCTAACTTTGGGTACTTTCAAGGCTCACACTACAACAAGAGTCCGACCAGGAGTAGGCTTTAATACAGAAAGAGATTCGTGCTATTTGCGCTTACTTACCCATTTGCTTATTAACAAAGACAGCCAGGTTCGCTTACCCCTTTTTTGCCTACGAATGATAGAGGAAGGCTTACCTCAGACCCGAACCCCCTATGATTGCTTCCACTTAAAGAGGCTGACTTGCGCCCATAAGTACTAGACTTTGATAAAGGAATGGGGAGGCGGAGATATTTAATACTAGAATTGTAATCGTAAAAAGATAATCAAAATCTGCTACTTGAAAGCACCTATTAAAGAAGAGGGGCTCGATTAAAGGACTCATACAAGACTTATTCCAGACCTTATTCCTTCGCATGCTTATAAGGCTCGAACTTGTCACTAAGTACGAGAGTTCTAATGTCATGTCAAACCTGAAAGCGGATGCGAGAAAGATGTCAAAATCTGCTTAGGGTCAGATTGGACTTTATCTTCTTGCACTGCTTGCCACCACTCTGAAAGCCTGATTCGCATCTCTCTAAATCATTCCGAAATAAGTTAGGGGTAGGGGTCTAGCTCAGCTCTAAGCTTAGGATAGGACCTTGTCCAGGAACCAACTTCTTTCTATTTTAGTATAACGGAGTCTCAGTAAACCGTTCTAAAGCCCACCCTCTAGCCCGTCAGGTTTTCCCAGACTCATCTCGCCGGCAAAATTCTATTATCTGTCCTACCTCCTATGAGCCCTAAGCAGACCAAGCTTCCTTAGCGTACTGAGCCTACCTATTCAAGAGAACAAAGCCTAGCTACAATGGTATTTATTCTCCTTTCAAGGGAGATCCTTTATAGAGGTTGTCCATCTACGAATTAGTGATCCAACTGGGCATCTTACGTATGAATTCGTGCTCCAAGTATGGGCTCTTTCCCTCTCTCCATAAAGGAAGAAGAAGGCAAGATTAAGTCATTTAGTAGTTTTCTATTTCCATTCTGCCTTCACCATGCCTACCCTGTAAAAACGATTCTCCAACTGATGATTTTTCAGTTTCGGATGTGAAGGCTTATGCTTCCATTTTTATTCTAGGTTTTCTTTATTCGCCGGGGCGCTCAGTTCCTTCCTGTTCCCAGAGCTGAGGCATTATAGTGCAGCTCCTGTTGAAGGCTGCTTTGTTTGGGAAGACGTGCTCTTGTTATTTTCTTGCTGCTGCGGCCTCAATACAATTCTATCTATCCTCTCTTTTCTTTTGCGTGTGGCCCGTGCTATTTTGATCCTTTCTTTCTTTCTTGCTCTATCGCCTTTTTTGAGGGCCTTCTGGACCCCATTGTCAATAGTGTTCTTGAGCGGGAGGTATGTCTCGGCTAATGCTTTTGTTTCAAATAAAAGCATCTGCTCTTTCGGCATCTCTTTCGCTTGTCCAGTAACCTCTTCTTTCTCAAAAAGATAAAGTAGGAACGGAGTAAAATCCCTGGGCACTGAATAGCAGAAACCTGCAACATTTTGAGTTCCAAGAACCTTCTTAAAAACATCCGAAACACACCCGAGCCCTCGGGGCTCAAAACCAAACATACGTACTAGCTCAATAACATCATATGAACTTATGCGCACGATCAAATCGCCAAAATAACCTCAATAACGATGAATTAAACCTTAATATCAATGAAATTTATCAAAACTTCTTAAACATCAAATTTTGCATTTAAGGTCCGAATCACGTCAAACGGATTCCGTTTCTTACCAAACTTCACAAAATCATCTTAAATAATATATAAGACCTTTATCGGGCATCGGAACCAAATTATGGGCCCGATACCAATATTTTCTAATCAAAATTCATTTCCAAACTTCATAAATAATTTCAGAAAATCATTTCTTTCAAAAATTCATTTCTCGGGCTTGGGACCTCGGAATTCGATTCCGGGCATACGCCCAAGTCCCATATTTTCCTATGGACCCTCCAGGACTGTCCAATCACGGGTTTGGGTCCGTTTACCCAAAACGTTGACCGAAATCAAATTAATTTATTTTATAGTCAAAATTTATTATTTTTCACAAATTTCCACATATAGGCTTCCCAGCTACGTGCCCGGACTGCGCATGCAAATCGAGGTGATGCTAAAAGAGGTTTTTAAGGCCTCAGAATGCAGAATTCATTTTAAAAACAAGTGATGACCTTTTGGGTCATCACGTTCTCCACCTCTAAAACAACCATTCGTCCTCGAACGGACAGAAGAAGGAAGTACCTGAGTCGGGGAAAAGATGGGGATAACATCTGCTCATATCGGACTCGGACTCCCAAGTTGATGCCTCAGGAGGCTGACCTCTCCACTGAACACAAACAGAAGGAAAACTCTTCGAACTCAACTGATGAACCTCCCGGTCTAGAATATCTACCAACTCCTCCTCATAAGACAAGTGCTGAAATCTAACACGTGGGATGGATCGCCGTGATATTTCCGAAGCATGGACATATGAAACACTAGATGCACGACTGACAAGATCGGCGGCAATGCAAGTCTATAATCCACCTTTCCCACTCAATCAAGGATCTCAAACGGGCCAATGAACCTAGGGCTAAGCTTTCCCTTCTTCCCAAATCTCATCACGCCCTTCATAGGTGACACTCGAAGCAATATCTGCTCACCGACCATTAATGCCAAATCACGAACCTTGTGGTCGGCATAACTCTTTTGCCTGGACTGAGCTGTACGAAGCCTATCCTGAATAATCCTAACCTTGTCTAAGGCATCCGGAACCAGATCTGTACCCAATAATCGAGTCTCTCCCGGCTCAAACCATCCAGCTGGAGACCGACACCGCCTACCATATAAAGCCTCATACAGAGCCATATGAATACTCGACCGGTAGCTGTTGTTGTAGGTAAACTCTGCTAAAGGCAAAACTGATCCCACGAGCCTCCAAAGTCCATGACACAAGCTCGGAGCATATCCTCCAAAATCTTAATAGTCCGCTCGGACTGCCCGTCCGTCTGAGGGTGAAATGCTATGCTCAAATCAACTCGTGTGCCCAATTCTCACTAAACTGCTCTCCAAAAATAGGAGGTAAACTGTGTACCTCAATCTGAAATGATAGACTTGGGCACACCATGAAGGCGAACAATCTCCTAAATATAGATCCCAGCTAACGTCTCGGAAGAATAGGAGACTATCATAGGAATGAAATGCGCTGATTTGGTCAGCCTATCATAAATAACTCAAACTGCATCGAACTTCCTATGAGTCTGTGGGAGACCAACAACAAAGTCTATAGTGATACGCTCCCATTTCCACTTAGGAATCTCAATCTTTTGAAATGAACCACCGGGCCTCTGATGCTCGTACTTAACCTACTGACAATTCAAACACTGAGCCACATGTGCCACGATATCCTTCTTCATTCTCCGCCACCAATAATGCTGCCGCAAATCCTAATACATCTTTGTGGTGCCCGGATGAATAGAGTACCGGAAACTATGGGCCTCCTCTAAAATCAGCTCTCGAAGCCCATCCACATTAGGCACACAGACTCGGCCCTACAATCTCAAAACTCCATCATCACCTAAGGTAACCTGTTTGGCACCTCTGTATTGTACCGTGTCTCTGAGGACACACAAATGGGGATCATCATACTGTCGATCTCGGATACGCTCCAATAATGAAGAGCGAGTGACTGTACAAGCTAACATACAATTGTGCTTAGAAAAATCCAATCTCACGAACTGATTGGCCAAAGCCTGAACATCCAAAGCAAGCGGTCTCTCACTGACCGGAATATAAGCAAGACTGCCCATACTGGCTGACTTCCTACTCAAAGCATCGGCCACCACATTGGTCTTTCCCAGGTGATATAAAATAGTGATATCATAATCTTTCAACAACTCCAACCACCTCTTCTACCTCAAATTCAACTCTTTTTTGCTTGAACAAATACTGAAGACTCTTGTGATCCGTGAACCCCTCACATGCCACGCCATACAAATAAAGTCTCCAAATCTTCAACGCATGAACAATGGCTGCCAACTCCAAATCATGAACCGGATAGTTCTTCTCATGAATCGTCAACTGCCGCGAAGCATAGGCAATGACCTTGCCATCCTACATCAACACTGCACCAAGTCCAATACGAGATGCATCACAATAGACTGTATAAGGCCCTAAACCTATGGGCAATACCAACACCGCTGTTGTAGTCAAAGCTGTCTTGAGCTTCTGAAAGCTCGCCTCACACTCATCTGACCATCTGAACTATGCACCTTTCTGGGTCAACCTAGTCATCGGGGTTGCGATAGATGAAAACCCCTCCACAAACCGACGATAGAAGCCTGCCAATCCCAAGAAACTCTGAATCTCTATAGCTGACACTGGTCTAGGACAGTTCTTGACTGCTTCAATCTTCTTTGGATCAACCTGAATACCTTCCGCTGATACAACATGACCTAGGAATGCAACTGAACTCAACCAGAACTCACACTTATAGAACTTAGCATATAACTGACTATCCCTCAAGGTTTGAAGAACCACTCTAAGATGATGCTCGTGCTCCTCCCGGCTGCGGGAATAAATCAAAATATCATTAATGAAGACTATCACGAACGAATCCAAATAAGGCCTGAACACTCGGTTCATCAAATCCATAAAAGCTGTTGGGGCATTTGTCAACCCGAATGACATCACCAAGAACTCATAATGCCAGTACCGAGTGTGAAAAGCTATCTTAGGGGCATTTGATGCCCTAATCTCAACTGATGGTAGCCAGATCTCAAGTCAATCTTCAAAAATAACTTTGCACCCTAAAGTTGATCAAACAAATCATCAATCTTTGGTAATGGATACTTATTCTTGATTGTAACCTTGTTCAACTGCCGGTAATCAATACACATTCTCATCGATTCATCCTTCTTCTTAACAAACAACATTGGCGCACCCCAAGGCAAAACACTTGGCCTAAGGAAACCCTTCCCAAGTAAGTCTTGCAATTGTTCCTTCAACTCTTTCAACTCTGGCAGGGCCATACTATACATCGGAATAGAAATGGGCTGAGTGCCCGAAGCCAAATCAATGCAAAAGTCAATATCCTTGTCGAGTGGCATACCCGGCAGGTCTGAAGGAAAAACCTCAAGGAACTTACGAACAACGGGCACAGAATCAATAGAAGGAACCTCAGCTTTAGAATCACGAACATATGCCAAATAGGCCAAACACCCCTTCTCTACCATACGCGGAGCCTTCACATAAGGGATAACACTACGGGTAGAATGAACAGGAGTCCCTCTCCACTCTAAACGAGGTAAACCCAGTAAGGCTAAGGTCACAATCTTGGCATGACAGTCCAAGATAGCATGGTAAGGTGATAACCAGTCCATCCCCAATATGACATTAAAATCATCCATGTCCAGAAGAAGCAAATCTACACAAGTCTCAAGACCCCCAATCACCACTATACATGAATAATGGACATGATCCACCATAATAGAATCACCCACCAATGTAGACACATAAACAGGGGCATTCAAAGAATCACTATGCATGACCAGTTACGGTGCAAAATAAAACCAAAGCTTCTTTACTACAAACCAGAACAGTACCTACACCTCCACCTCTAATACATCTACCTCCACCTCTAGCATCTCTACCTCCACCTCTAATACCTCTACCTCTACCTCTAGCTAACTGAGCGGGCTGGATGAGTCCCTCAATGAACCTCCTCACTCTCTCTCTCTCGCAGTGTAAAGTATGATAGGAGCATGACAAGCCAAGTCGATGAATCTGATCTCGTACTGAGTAACAGTCATAGAACCCTGCTAGAGATGCTCAAACTGCCTCCGATAGACCTCTCTCTGAGTGATTGGTAGAAACTTCTCCAGAAATAGCTGCGTGAACTGTTCTCAAGTCAAATCTGATGACCTAACTGGTATAGCCAATCAATAGTCCCTCCAACAGGTCTTGGCGGATCCAAACAAGCGAAAAGTAGCAAATTCGACCCCATTGGCCTCCACGACCCCCATGTTCCTGAGAACCTCATGATAGCGACCTAGATAATCTTGGGATCCTTAGAAGATGAACCGCTGAAAGTAGTAGTGAAGAGCTTAGTAAAACTTATCCAACCTCCACAAAACCTCCGAAAACGTAGCTGATCTATCACCGGTCTGTGCTGCTGCTCGGTTGAAGAAGCGGTACATGACCTCGCCATTTGCGAAAGGACAAGAGTAGAGGTTTCAATTTAGCATTGAGAGATCAAAACGCATGACAGGAAATAATGAATGTGAAGTTTTTCCTAACTCTGTAGCCTCTGGGGGATAAATACAAACGTCTTCATACTGATCCCTCAGACTCTACTAAGCTTGTCTGTGAACTGTGAGACCCATGTAACCTAGAGCTCTGATACCAACTTGTCACGATCTGGATTTACCACCCTCGGGAGTCGTGATGGCACCTACTAATATGAGCTAGGCAAGCCAATCATTTAACTACTTATTTCATTACTCAATTATTTCTTTAAAACAAATATAAGACGATAACATGAAAACATCATAACTTTAAATAATTAAGCGGAAGATAACAATTAAATATCTGAAATCTGCATCTATTACAACTCTTAAAACCTAAAGCAGCCAAAACCTGGTGTCACAGCATCACAGACGGTGTAAGAATTCTACAAATAAAGGTCTAAAAGAATTAAATGCAACATTATCTCTAGAAATACATGTAGAAATAGGAAAGTAGATAAAAGGAGATGCCAAATCCTACGAACGCCTGCAGGAATACCTCGGGCGCCTGATGAACAAGATTCAGCAATCTCATCGCGGTCCAAAGTCTACAACACTGGGGTCTGCACAAAAGAGTGCAGAGTATAGTATTAGCACAACCGACCCCATATGCTGGTAAGTGCCTAGCCTAACCTTGGCGAAGTAGTGACGAGGCTAGGACCAGACTACCAAATAAACCTATGTAGTTGAAATATATACATCGGAAAAGAAATACGGAAATAAACAAGTAAAGATGGGAGGGAGAAACATGCTTCGGGGAAACATCAAGTACTAACAGAAGAGAAACAAATAAATATGAGGATCACCATAGTTCAATTGAAAATAGGAAGGGGAAATCATGTTGCGGGGTACAACAAGTATCAACGGGAAACCAACAATTTAGTGTAGAGAAACCGTAACATAGTTATCAATAAAAATTAGTAAATCAAAGAGAAGTGCATGGCATCAACCTTCGTGCTTTTACTCTCTCTCACCAAAACAATGCATAGCATCACCCTTCGTGCTTTAACACTCTCTCACCAAAATAATACACGGCATCACCCTTCGTGTTTTACGCTCTTACTCACCCAAAAAACAATCACAAGGCAAATAGGGTAAGAGAATCTATAATCTTGAAATAAAATAAAGTAAAAAACAGTAAATAAACGTAAAGGACAACATAACTCAATTATCAGCAAGAATCAGGGAAATCAAGGACAAGTACACGGCATCACCCTTCGTGTTTTTACTCTCTCCCTCACCATAAGAATCAATACAATAGGCATGGAATGGTACATTGTGTGGCATGGCATCACCCTTCGTGCATTACACTCTTTCTTCACCATGAAATCAATATAATAGGCACGGAATGGTACATCGTGCGATACGGCATCACCCTTCATGTTTTACACTCTTTCCTCACAAAACAAATAATGGACGGCATCACCCTTCGTGCTTTAACTCTCTTCCTCACCCAAACAATAGTCACAAACAATAGGGCAAAGAAATAAAGGAAATTGCAATAAGAATCCCGGCAAAGGAGCAATAAGTCAACAATTAAATCCCGGCAAGGGAACAACATCAATAACATCAACATCCCGGCAAGGGAGATAACCATTAAATCAACAATAGCCCGGCAAGGGTGACAACATAATGATATCTTCTCTTTCTCATTTTTACTTCACGATTCACTTCACAACTCGAGCCAATGCTCTAGAGGTTCAATTATCACTTATACCTTCACAACTCGGGCCAATGCTCTAAAAGTTCAATTGTCACTTATACTTTCACAATTCGTTATACAATTTGAGCCAGCGCTCCTCAATGTTCATAGGTCACAATTCTTTCCACAAACTTTATACAACAAATAGAAACCATTACCAAGGCATGGAAGATACAACGAAGTCATGGCAATCACAATATAAGACCCACGGGCATGTTTGACACCAATGTATAGATACTCGTCACCATGCCTATACGTCCTACTCAACAAGAAGCAAATAGCAAATAGGACACAACTCCTAATCCCTGAAGCTAAGGTTAGACCAAACACTTACCTCGATGCCACGAACACAATTCATGATTCAATTATAGCTTTACCCCTTGATTCTACCACCAATTCGCTCATATCTAGTCACAAGTACTTAATTACATCAATAAATGCTAAATGAATCAACCCCAATGCATGAAAATAAAATTTCTAAAGTTTTACCCAAAAAGTCAAAAATTGCCCCTGGGCCCACATGGTCAAAACCTGAGGTTCGAACCAAAACCCGATTACCCATTCACCCACGTGCCCAAATATATAATTTGTTTTGTAATCCGACCCCAAAACGAGGTCAAATTCCCAAATAATCAAAAAGCCCTAAATCTACCCAAATCCTTAATTTTCTACCCTTAATCACATGTTTTAGGCCTAGAAATCTAGTGGGTGTTGATAAAAATGAAAAAAAACGAGCTTAGGATTACATACCTATGAAGCTATGGTGAAGTTCTTCTTCAAAAATCGCCCAAGAGGTGTGGAGAAGATGAAGTTTGTGAAAAATAATGAAAATCTCGTATGGCATTCTATTTTTGAAACTTAAAATAACTGGGCGAAAATGGTCATCGCGTTCGCGATAAGCTCATTGCGTTCGCGATGAGTTAGGTCTGATGGACCTTCACGTTCGCGAAAGATGGCTCGCGTTCGCGGAGCTTTGGCTTCTCAAGCCTACACGTTCGTGGGACAGTGGCCGCGTTCGCGATGCAAAAAATGGTGACCCTCCCCAGGCCTTAACCTTACGCGTTCGCGAGTGCATGGACGTGTTCGCGAAGGATATTTCCCCCTCAGCCTCGCGTTCTCATCTCAATCTTCGCGTTCGCGAAGAAGAAATCTGGCACCTCGGAAATTTGCCTTACGCGTTCGTGAGAGGGACCACGATAAAGCGAAGAGTAAAATCCCAGGGCACTGAACAGCAGAAACCTGCAACTTTTTGAGTTCCAAGAACCTTCCGAAACACATCTGAAACATACCCGAGCCCTCGGGGCTCAAAACCAAACATACATACTAACTTAATAACATCATACAAACTTATCCGTTCGATCAAATTGCCAAAATAACCACAATATCGACGAATTAAACCTCAATATCAATGAAATTTATCAAAACTTCTTAAACATCAAATTTTGCATTTAAGGTCCGAATCACATCAAACGGATTCCGTTTCTTACCAAACTTCACTGAATCATCTGAAATCATATATAAGACTTGTACCGGTACCGGAACCAAATTACGGGCCCGATACCAGCATGTTCTAATCAAAATTCATTTCCAAACTTCATAAACAATTTCAGAAAGTAATTTCTTTCAAAAATTCATTTCTTAGGCTTGGGACCTCGGAATTCAATTCCGGGCATACGCTCAAGTCCCATATTTTCCTACGGACCCTCCGGGACCGTCCAATCACGGGTCCGGGTCCGTACCCAAAACATTGACCGTAGTCAAATTAATTTATTTTATAGTCAAAATTTATAATTTTTCACAGATTTTCACTTATATGCTTTCCCGCTACGCATTCAGATTGCACACGCAAATCGAGGTAATGTTAAAAAAGGTTTTTAAGGCCTTGGAATGGAGAATTCATTTTAAAAACAAGTGATGACCTTTTGGGTCATCACATGTGGTGACGAGTATCTATACGTTGGTGTCAAGCATGCCGGTGAGCCTTAAATTGTGATCATTGTGTTTTCTTAATAAGTACTACAATTGCCTAAATTGTTGATTATCCATGTTGAGCAAGACATATGATTATCTTGTTGTTGAGCATTGGCTCCAGTTGAGGTTCATTTGTGAAGTTAATTGTTGGTACAAGTTTGGTTATAGGTGATCCCTTGTCGGGATGTATTTATTTCTTACTATTGATTCCCTTGTCAGGATGTGTTTATTCTTGTTGTTGATTCCCTTGCCGGGATGCTATTGTTGCTATTGTTTGGGTGAGGAAAGAGAGATAAAGCACGAAGGGTGATGCCATGCACATTCATATTTATGCATATGGTGAGAAAAGAGTGATAAAGCACGAAGGGTGATGCTGTGTACATTTTCATTGATATTGATGCATATGGTGAGGAAGAGAGATAAAGCACGAAGGGTGATGCCATGCACATTTCCATTACTTGATTGCATTGGTGAGCATTGAGAGTAAAAGCATGAAGGGTGATGTCGTGCACTTATTGCCTGTTTGTTATGGTTTCTGCTGCTTTCGGTTCAATTATCTTAATTGTCTTATTCTATTATTATTGTGATTATTTACGTGGGTATTTCCCTCATAGCATGTTACCCCTCCACCGCTACTTTTGAATTGCTTTTATTACTGTTATTCTGGTAGATATTGTTTAACTGCAGGTTATTTGTTGTTGTGTCCTAGCCTCGTCACTACTTCGCTGAGGTTAGGCTCGACACTTACTTAGTATATGGGGTCGGTTGTACTAATACTACACTCTGCACTCTTTTGTGTAGATCCTGGTACCGGAGCATACGGATCTTAGCTAGGGGTTGATATCTTCAGTCCATCGGGAGACCCGAGGTAGTCCTGCAGGCGTCCGCAGGCCTTGGCGTCCCCTTTCTATCTAGTTTCTTTCTATTCTTTTCTATTTCAGAGACAGACATGTACTTTCTTGTTCAAACCCTATTTGTAGTTTTTCTTAGATAGTCCGTGAGATTGTGACACCAGTTCTGGGTGGTTTATGTTTATGGATTCGTATTGGTATTAGCTTAATTGTTAAATTTCGTTGTTCCGCTTTATCATTTCTGTTGTTTATTATATGTTAACTTGCACTTGTTAAGATGTTAAAAATGAAAAGGGTAAATTAATCGGAATAGTTTGCTTGCCTAGCTTTCACTAGTAGGCGCCATCACGACCCCTGAGGGTAGGAAATTCGGGTTGTGACAAGTTGGTATCAGAGCTCTAGGTTGCTTAGGTCTCACAATTTACGGACAAGCTTGGTAGAGTCTGAGAGATCGGTACGTAGATGTCTGTACATATTCCCCAGAGGCTACAGAGTTAGGAACAGTTTCACTTCTATTCTTCTCTGTCGTGTGGTTTGGTTTATCAATATTAATTGAACTTCTACTCTGTTCTTTCGTAGATGGAGAAAACACGTGCTTCTTTATCCGTTGACCAGCAGCCCGAGCCCCTAGCAGCAGCTCCCATGAGGGGTAGAGGACAAGGCTAAGGCCGTGCTAGGGGCCGAGGCAGGGGCAGAGCTAAGCCCAAAGCAGAAGAACCAGTGGCGGAGCCTCAGGTAGAGTTTGATGATGAGGTTCTGGCTCAGACAGTTCCGATGGGCCCAGCTCAGGTCCCAGAGGGGTTCATTGCTACCCCACTACTCCAGGATGCTCTGGTCCGTCTAGTGGGCCTTATATAGAGTGTCACCCAGGAAGGCTTACTTCCAGTAGCACCAGCCATCTCCCAGGTTGGGGAAGGAGTACAGACTCCCGCTACCCGCACTCCGGAGCAGATGGCTCCCCAGTTTCAAACTCCAGCAACTCAGCCAGTTGGAGTTGTTCAATTATGTGTAGTAGCTCAGACCGGTGATGGAGCAGCTATATCTGCCGATGCTTTGTGGAGATTAGACAGGTTCACCAAGTTGTTCACTACTACTTATGGTGGTACATCTTCAGAGGATCCCTAGGATTACTTAGACAGTTGTCATGAGGTTCTTCAGAACATGGGGATAGTTGAGACCAATGGGGTTGACTTTGCTGCTTTTTGTCTGTCAGGTTTCTCCAAGAAATGGTGGAGAGATTATTGTTTGGCCAGACCAGTTGGATCACCATCTCTCACTTGGGACCAGTTCTCGCTGCTATTTCTTGAGAAGTTTCTTCCAGACACTCATAGAGAGGAGTACTGTAGGCAGTTCGAGCATCTCCAGTAGGGTTCTATGACTATCACCCAATACGAGACGAGTTTTATTGATTTGGCTCGTCATGCTCTTTTGATACTCCCCACTGAGAGAGAGAGAGGGTGAGAAGGTTTATTGAGGGACTCGCTCAGCCTATTATACTACAGATGGCTAAGGAGACAGGTAGCAAGATTTCTTTTCAGGATGCAGCCAATGTGGCCAGGCGGGTTCAGATGGTTTTGGCTTAGGGGAGCGGTCAGGGGTCTGATAAGAGGCCTCGTCATTCTGGCAGATTCAGTGGTGCCTCGTCTGGAGGCAGAGATTCTTTTGGTAGAGGCCATCCTTCTAGGCCCTTTCAGTTAGCACTTCAGATTTCTCACGGTGCTCCAGGTGGTCGTGGTTCTCATATGTAGTATTTTGATCAGTTGCCCTATAGTGAACCACCAGCTCCTATCATTACACCTTCACTCCAAAGTTTTTAGGATGGTTATCCAGGCCGTCAAGGTCAATTCAAGGTCAGTAGTCTCAGCAGCCGAAGTCTTGTTATACTTGCAGTGATACAAGGCACATTGCTAAGTTTTGCCCTCGAGCCTCGAGTAGTTCTCAGCACCAGGGTTCTCGTGATATGGTTCTAGCACCGGGTATTCCACTGCCCGCTCAGCCAGCTAGAGGTAGGGGTAGAGGTGTTAGAGGTGGAGGTCAGGCTGCTAGAGGTGGAGGCCAGGCAGCTAGAGGTAGAGGCCAGCCAGTAGGAGGTCATCCTAGGGATGCAGTTTAGAGTGGTGGGGCCCAGCCCCGATGATATGCTATGCCAGGAAGACCTAAGGTTGAGGCCTCCAATGTAGTTATCACAAGTATGGTTTCAGTGTGCCGTAAATATGCCTCAGTTCTATTTGATCCAGGGTCCACATATTCTTATGTATCATCTTATTTTTTCCCTTATCTGGTTATGCCTTGTGATTCTTTGAGTGCTCATGTATATGTGTCTACACCGGTTGGTGATTTTATTATGGTAGATCGTGTTTATCGTGCTTGCGTGATCGTTATTGGGGGCCTTGAGACCCATGTAGATCCTCTACTTCTCGATACCGTGGATTTCAATGTCATTCTTGGATGGATTGGTTATCCCTTTATCATGCTATATTGGATTATCATTCCAAGACTGTGACCTTAGCACTACCGGGGTTACCTCATTTGGAGTGGAGAGGGACTCCTGGTCATTCTACCAGCAGGGTTATCTCATATATGAAGGTTCGGCATATGGTCGATAAGGCATATTTGGCCTATTTGGCATATATTCGTGATTCTAGTGTTGAGATTCCTTCTATGGATTCTGTGACTGTTGTTCGTGAGTTTCTAGAGGTGTTTCCTTCAGACCTGCTGGGGATGCCACCCAACAAGGACATTGACTTTTGCATTGATTTGGCTCCAGGCACTCAGCCCATTTCTATTCCGCCATATCGCATGTCCCCGTCAGAGTTGAAAGAATTAAAAGAACAGTTGCAGGACTTGCTAGATAAAGGCTTTATTAGACCGAGCGTCTCGCCTTGGGGTGCACCGGTGTTGTTTATCAAAAAGAAGGATGGGTGGATGAGGATGTGTATAGATTATCGACAGTTGAACAAGGTCACCATCAAGAAAAGTATTTATTGCCGAGGATTGATGATTTGTTTGATCCGCTTCAGAGTGCCAAGGTATTTTTGAAGATTGATTTGAAATCCGGCTACCATCAGTTGAGGATTAGGGCATCTGATGTCCCTAAGATAGCTTTTCGCACTCAGTACTGGCATTATGAGTTCTTAGTGATGTCATTCGGGTTGATAAATGCCCTAGCAGCTTTCATGGATTTGATGAACCGAGTGTTCAAGCCTTATTTGGATTCCTTCGTGATTGTCTTAATTAATGATATTTTGATTTATTCTCGTAGCCGGAAGGAGCACGAGCAGCATCTTCGAGTTATTCTTCAGACTCTAAGGGATAGTCAGTTGTATGCTAAGTTTTCGAAGTGTGAGTTTTGGTTGAGTTCAGTTGCATTCTTGGGTCATATTGTATCAGTAGAGGGTATTCAGGTGGATCCTAAGAAGATTACGGCAGTCAAGGACTGGCCTAGACCCATATCAGCTACAGAGATCCGGAGTTTCTTGGGTTTGGCGGGCTATTACTGTTAGTTTGTGGAAGGGTTCTCATCTATTGCAGCCCCAATGACCAGGTTGACCCAGAAGGGTGCCCAATTCAGGTGGTCGAATGAGTGTGAGGCGAGCTTTCAGAAGCTCAAGATAGCTTTGACTACGACGCCAGTGTTGGTTTGCCCATAGGTTCAGGGCCATATACAGTATATTGTGATGCATCGCGTATTGGGCTTGGTGCGGTATTGATGCAGAATGGCATGGTTATTGCATATGCTTCGCGATAGTTGAAGTTCCACGAGAAGAATTATCCAGTTCATGATTTTGAGTTAGCAGCCATTGTTCACACACTGAATATTTGGAGGCATTATTTGTATAGCATGTCATGTGAGGTGTTCACGGACCACAAGAGTTTGCAATACTTGTTCAAGCAGAAGGAGCTAAATTTGAGGCAAATGAGGTGGTTGGAGCTGTTGAAAGACTATGATATCACCATCTTGTATCATCCGGAAAAGGCCAATGTAGTGGCCGATGCTTTGAGTAGGAAGTCAGCCAGTATGGGCAGCCTTGCATATATTCCAGTCGGTGAGAGGCCGCTTGCTTTGGATGTTCAGGCTTTAGCCAATCAGTTTGTGAGGCTGGATGTTTCTGAGCCCAGCCATGTGCTAGCTTGCATAGTCGCTCGTTCTTCATTATTTGAGCGTATCCGAGATTGGCAGTATGATGATCCTCATTTGTTTATCCTTAGAGACACAGTGCGGCACGGAGGTGACAAATAGGTTATAGTTGGAGATGATGGAGTTCTGAGGATACAGGGTCGTATTTGTGTGCCTAATATGGATGGATTTCGTGAGTTGATTCTAGAGGAGGCCTATAGTTCCCGGTATTCTATTCATCCGGGCACCGCTAAGATGTATCAGGATTTGCGGCAGCATTATTGGTAGAGGAGGATGAAGAAGGACATTGTTGCCTATGTAGCTCGGCGTTCGAATTGTCAGCAAGTAAAGTATAAGCATCAGAGACCTGGTGGTATGTTTCAGAAGATTGAGATTCCTGAGTGGAAGTGGGAGCGGATCACTATGGACTTCGTTGTTGGACTTCCACGAACTTAGAGGAAGTTCGATACAGTATGGGTTATTGTTGATAGGCTGACCAAGTCAATGCATTTCATTCATGTGGCAGTTTCCTATTCCTCATAGCGGTTGGCCGAGATCTATATTCGGGAGATTGTTCGTCTTCATGGCGTGCCCCTGTCTATCATTTCTGATCGGGGTACACAGTTCACCTTGCATTTTTGGAGGGCAGTACAGCATGAGTTGGGTACACGGGTCGAGTTGAGCATAGCATTTCATCCTCGGATGGACGGGCAGTCCAAGTGTACTATTCAAATTTTGGAGGATATGCTCCGAGCATGTGTTATTGATTTTGGAGGTTCTTGGGATCAGTTCTTGCCATTAGCAGAGTTTGCCTTCAACAACAACTACCAGTCGAGCATTCAAATGGCTCCCTATGAGGCATTATAGGTAGGAGGTGTTGGTCGCCGGTTGGGTAGTTTGAGCTGGGAGAGGCTAGGTTGTTGGGTACGGATTTAGTTCATGATGCCTTGGATAAGGTGAAGATCATTCAGGATAGGCTTCGTACCGCTCAGTCCAGGAAGAAGAGTTACACCAACCGCAAGGTTCGTGATGTGACATCTATGGTCGGAGAGCGAGTGTTGATTCGGGTGTCGCCCATGAAGGGCGTGATGAGATTTGGGAAGAAGGGCAAGCTAAGCCCTAGGTTCATTGGTCCTTTTGAGATTCTTGATCGAGTGGGAGAGGTGGCTTATAGACTTGCATTGTCGTCGAGTTTATCAGTTCTGCACCCAATGATTCATGTGTCCATGCTTCAAAAGTATCACAGCGATCCATACCACGTGTTGGACTTCAGCACTGTCCAGTTGGACAAGGACTTGACCTATTAGGAGGAGCCGGTAGCTATTCTAGACCGGCAAGTTTGTCAGTTGATATCGAAGAAGTTCCCTTCAGTTCGTGTTCAGTGGAGAGGTCAGCCTGCCGAGGCAGCTACCTGGGAGTCCGATATGCGGACAAGCATCAACTATTATTTGTAGTATAGTTCTAAAATATTCATAATGTTAGATGTTTGAAAAAAAATTGCTCCCATTGGGCCCGTTGCGATGCACGGGCAAGCCCTGCTAGTATAATTTAGAAGTGGCAGTTTAGGAGTACGAACATTGCATTCTTTAGCTGTACAAAAGGCACTGTAAATGGTACTATATATTTGGGCCGCACTTATGTCGTGCCCTTAGGCATATTGCAATTTCTGGGTCCAGTCTGCGAGTCGCGCTGGGATTTGAGCTGTAATTGACCCTTAAATTCCCTTGAGTTTCTGGCTGGCAATAGTGGCACTTGTGCCGTTTGGTCGTTGAGACCTTTTAGTATATGGCTAGGAGGCTTTCATAGTTAACTATTTTGGATCCGGTCTCCGAATCGGGATACGATTCGAGCTCATTTTAATCCTTAGGTTTTCAAGATTTTTTAGCTGGCAACAATGGCTCTTACGCTGTTTGGTCGTAGAAACCTTTCAATATGAGGCCCGTAGGCTTATTTAGCTGGCGACAATGGCTCTTACGCTGTGTTTGCCCATGGGCTTTTTTTGTAGGCTTTATTTCCTCTCGTTAAGGTCTTATAGTGTATTTTTGCCTGACCCATCGTCGGTTCTAGAGGAACCTCGATTTCAAGTCGTTGTCGGTGATATTTCGAGCACCTCGTAAGGTTCATAGCTCATAGGTCGAGTAGATAGAAGCTCTTGCAATTTGTTGCTGACATGGTCGGAGCTCGTTTTAGCCTGTTGAGGGAAGCCTGTTTTAACCGGTTCTTTTCAAAGTATATTTAGAGTAGTGGCCTGCGATTTTTAGCGATAGTCGGGCTTCCCTAAGCCGCGTTATTTTGGTTGTATCAACCGTTCTGACCGTAGTCATATGCATTTGGCCCTTGACATTTTTTATCCCAAGGGAGAGATTAGGCGTCTACGTCGAGGGTATACCCTTTAGGGATTCTTACAAATGCGACATATAGCCTAAACTTTGGGATTTTCATGCCTGTTGAGGTCTTACAGTTTGTCATGCCTATTGAGGTCTTACGATTTTGCCATGCCTATTGAGGTCTTGTAGTTTGCCATGCCTATTGAGGTCTTACAGTTTGCCATGCCTATTGAGGTCTTACAGTTTGTTTGTCATGTAGAATAGATCTGGTTATGCTGAGGCTACCTGCTAGGGGTCTTACAGTTTTGGGTTTTCCAGTCATATGGCGATCAACGGCAGTCTCCGAGTTATCGAGTTTGTTTAAGCTTGAAGATCGCTTCTCATGAGCTCGAAGTTACCTTCTAGGGGCTTGATGAGCCCGGAGTTTCCTTATAGGGGCTTGATGAGCCCGGAGTTCTGACCCTGGGGTCGTGTGGGCACTAAATTATTTAAGTCTCCGAGTATCTCGGGACGTATTTGGCGGAGAGGCCTTCACCGTGAATATGCTGAAATAGCCTTTTTCGAAGTATGAAATGCTGAAAAGGTATTATTTGTTACTTGGCATAAATATATGCAGCAAATACATGTTGTCCCATTGTTCTAAGCTCGGCTCGCATGGGCGCTGCTCCTTTGATCATATGATCCATTTACATGATTCCGTTTTGAAACTTAGCCCACCATTTATTGGCCTTTTTTTGGGGGGGGGGGACGGTGTCCTTAAGAGGAGGTCATTGCACGTCGTCTGACTATAGAAGAAAGGATTGCGATCTCGTCGGGTCCTTTTCTGGGGGGTGCGCTGCTCAGTTAATAATCTTGCTGGCGGGACCTTCTTTAGGTTGGAAACCCAGTCGAGGAAAGAGAGCTCGATGGGTCCCGCAGAGGCCTCGGATCTTCGAGTGGAGTTTAGAACTTCTGAATGCCTCGGTTGCCTGCCTGCATATAGGTTAGTAAAAGAAAAGAAAACAACAAAGGAGCGGAGTAGTTCTTCCTTGTTGCGGGATGCATAGGCAACATTTCGAGGCGTGAGCCCCGACACAACCTTTTGCTATGCTCAACTAGGCTTGGCCGAAGATGTGGTTCTACTTACCCTTTGATACCTTCGAGGGCGGAAGCGTTGATGCCGGTGATGGGTCATATGGCAAGGGATTTCCTCTTGTCGCGTGCAGCTCCTTGTCGAATACTTTAGTCCGACCTTTGTTATGGGGTTTCATCCCTTTGGCGGAGTGGGGCCGAAGTCGCCTACGGGCGGTGTGCCTGTTGTCATCTGAATAACATGTCCGCATTTTGTGAGCTCGGTGTTCCAAATCGAGCTCAGGCAAGCTGTATAAAGGGAGCAGCCTTCCTGATTGTTGTGGCGATCGGCGTCTGGAATCCATCAAAGATTTGAGGTGCGGGAGTGATTTGGTTTGTTACTCCGAACTGCCCTATTGGCTTTGGTCTGACACTGTCGGTATAGCTGATCGAACCACCTATACTCATGAACGGATGCTTTACTTAAAATAGGTTAAATGAGGGAGGGGGTTACCAACGCGTTAATACGAGGCCGAGGCGAAGTCTCGGCGTCCCTTTCCTTGGATGCAAGGGTGTCTTTTGGGAATATTCGCTGGACCCGTCTTTTCCCGGTGATGAGCACTTTCACTCTACACTTTATGGATCTTTAAAGGGTGTCACCACCCCTTTACCATCGTGGCAATACGATGTGGCTTGTTAGCTCATTTTTCCCAATCTCCTTCCTCCTTTGGAGCTGGACTCGAGCCTGACCACTCGATGATACTTGGTTGCGATCTCTATCGAATAGTATGGTTGTCGCTCTTTTGAGCCGGTGACCGCACACGACCTGCGATTCCTGCACCAGGCCATAGTTCTTGAAGGAGTTTTGGTCGAATAGGTCCGAGCCGCCTAGCATTCCTAGTTTCACTTATGGTGATCACAATGTTTGGTATAGCAACGCTGAAATCATACTCGGCTGGGCGGGGTTTCCCTGCCAGATGTGCCTTGTTGAATCTAGTTCCATTAGAGGTTCCTCGAGGGTGCTGTCCTCGGGCTATTTCCCTATTGTTGCGAGGTAGGTTGCATCTCGAGTCGTTCCTTCCATTCGCAGCGATTCGCAGCGCACGGATGATACCTCCATCCGTTTGGCATCAGCTTCTTTGTCGGTAGTTTGCTTGGATATACCAAACCTGAGGAGGTTCCCAGATGGTTGTCCACGGGAGACGGTTGCTGTAAGAGCTTCCACGAACCTGATTCGATCCTTTCGAAGAGATTCCCAAGCATCCTCACTACGGCGGGGTCGGCTACCGATCCGTCGCTACTTGATCTCTCGGGTACTAGCTCGACGTAAGGAAACTTTTCCGGCGCTACTCCGTTTGGAGTCTCCGGGCGACTTCGCAGCCGAGCGATAGCCAACTGTCACGCCTGCAACATTTCAAAAATAACATGAAGACTAACTTCCTGTTCTACCAGGCCCGAGGTTTTTTGAGCTTCCTATTGGTCAACACGCTATGTGCTACCATTGGTGCGCGAGGCTTTGTTGACCTGTTGCGCGCCATGCAACCCCGTGTCCGCTTGAATTGATCCAAATGCATTATTGGGGTCCTGTGGTGTCGCTCCAACCTCTGGAGCAGCCATACTATCTTCGCTATGACTTTCGGGGTAGTCGTTCTCGATTTTGCTTACCTAGTTGGGCGTTATCCTAGAATCAAAAGATATTTGGCAAGAAAAAGCGTGAAAGATAATGTGCGTTTGTGTGACGAAACCAGCAAGAAAATAATCACTATTATTTTTAGCCCCATGGTGGGCGCTAAACTGTTTACCGTGGAAATGGTAACAACAATTAAATTTGTAAATGGGATTCTAAAAATATGTGATCTATTCCTGAGCTAGTTTTTAGAGTAGTTGATGCTAAGAATGCTAAGTATAATGATGAAAAGTGAGCTAAAACGAGGAAGTAATCAAACCAAAGGGGCCTGTTGCCCGGATGCAAAGTCGGTCGACGGGGGCCAAGGTTTGAGCCGAGCTTGGGCTACCGAGGGCAGTCAGGAATGGGGTAAAAAGTAGAGATATGATCGAACAAGGCTCTATGCTACCAATATTGAACGATATAGTGAAGAACAAGTAAAAGAATGATAAATGCTAAAACGGCGTCGGGCCAGTGAGAGCAAACAACTTAGAAGAAACGAGAGAGAGAGGGAGATTATTGCACTTGTGGAGAAATGGAGCAACATCAGCCCCTTACAAAATGGTATGGGTTCCCCTTATATATGCGAAGGAACACGGTATGGTACAGAGTTCATTAAATGTAAAGATGTGGGGATGGGATGGCTAGACGTGATGTCTCAGCATAGGCTCCGGATAGGCTGAGCCTGTCAGACGTAGCCATGTGCCTAGGGGGCTTCCCCCTCTGTCCTGGCTTCGTTCCTTCTTTCCTCCGAGACGGGCTTCGACGAGCCCCGAGGCTGAGAACTCGGTCATGGCCTCCCGCCCTCGGGGTCCCACGGCATGCTTCCGAAATGTCTTGATAGCGAGAAATAAAGTCTTCTAATTTCGCCATGTACACGATGTCAACTTAATAAATCATATCATTTGTGATGCACAATCCTAGTCATCTCAAACTCAGTGTCTCATATAATAACCTCACTTTGCAAACGTTTAGCATACCTGGCACCTCGTGCTCAAATATTTCTATCTCACTTTGTACAACGACGTTCTCATGTTACTCAGTACATAGGGTCCATAACCACTGCAATTAAGATGTTCAAGGAATCTCATTTACATAACATAAAGTAGAGTACATTTTCTAAACCAATTAGGAACTCAGCAAGAAAAGATGAAGTTATTATTAGAAATCATTTGAATAAAGAAAATACAATTTTCAAATAAAAATACAACATCAAATGATTTATTACCTTTAACATGGGATTTAATAAATTAAATTAGTAGAAATTCCTTTTTAAGTAAAATACAACCTCAAACGGTTTAAGGGAATTCAATTGAGAAACTAATTGAGTTAAAAATGTAACAATTATTGAAATTTGGAAGTATTGAAATATATATATAAATATGGCGAGGTATTGTAAATCTAAACAGTAAAACATTTGCATTGATAACAACAAATACAACGGAGAGAAAGTCACATAAAAGAACATAACTCCACACATAGATAGAAACTGGGGATCTACCAGGATACCATCCTGTAGTCCCCAAATATAAATATCCAGTGGATCTCCTGGGTGTCGTCCCGTAGTCCAACTCATACTGCGCGGGGATCTCCCAGAATACCGATCCGTAGTCCCAAATATAAATACCGAGTATTGGGGGAATCAACTGGGTGCAATCCCGTAGTTCCAATATAACAATGCAGGGGGATCTCCCGGAATACCGATCCGTAATCCCAAAGTAAACATACAGGGGGATTTCCCGGGATACCATCCCGTAGTCCCAAAATAAACACACAGCAGCAATACAAAGGATAATCAACAACAATCAAACAATCCAATAACATGAATTCCACCACCAATAGTATGAATACATGACAACAAGAGAATCATGGAAAACCCAAGAAGCCCTTTAACCTTAACAAAACAACAAGTCGTAACATGCACGTGATAACTACGACAACTACAACAATTTGGACACATAGCATATATACACGGGGTCATAGAGGAATTTACAATTAAGAGATAACAAAATGATAAGGAGAACAATCGCTTCAATTAAGGCAAATAAGGTCAAGTAACAAGTAAGAGTTAGAGGGAAGCTAACAACATCGTATGGAGCATATAGAGATAAATTAAGCAATTAAGAAACTCAATCATAACGGAAATACTTCCCACATAATGAATATAAGGACCTAAGAAACCTAAAGGCAAATTTTTCACAAATAAGTCCGAGCACACACTCGTCACCTCGTGTGCACGGACTACAAATAGCATAGAAGACTCAAATCCTAAGGGGAAGTCCCCCCCCCACAAGGTTAGGTAAGATACGTACCTCAATCCATCAAATTCAATACTCAATTTAGCTTTTCCTTTACCGATTAATCAACGCTCGGCTCAATCTAGCAAAAAACAACTTGAATACATCAAACAATGCAAGAGAAAACAATTTCAATTGACAAAACTATGATTTTTATACAATTTGCAAAAAGTCAACGAAAGTCAACTCCCTAGGCCCGCACCTCGAAACCCGACAAAATTTACCAAAATCGAACAATTATTCCGCTACGAGTTCACCCATATAAAAATTATCTAATTCTGATACCATTTGGTCATTCAAATCATCATTTTACATTTTTGAAAGATTTCACAATTTTTCCCAAATGTTTCCTTTAGATTCTCATGAATTTGATGTTAAATCTAAGATATAATCACAAAATATAGTTGGAAATTGATTAGAGACACTTACCCAATGATTTGGAGAAGTTTGGGACCTTGAAAAATTGCATATGGAGGTGTAGGGTTTGAGAAAGTTGAAAAATGGGTGAAAATCCCGTCTAAAATCTCACTTAACAGGTCTCAGATGTCGCATTTACGACCCAGCGTTTGCAATTGCGAACCTTCGCAAATTGCAAACAAATCAAGTCTGGCAGAAGTCGCATTTGCGACAAAAAGCTCGCATTTGCGAACTGGGCATCGCAAATGCGATAAAAAAGTTCGCATTTGCGAACACACAAGAAACCATCCATTTTTCCCAACATGAAAATGAGCATAACTTCCTCATAAGATGTCCAAATTTGATAATTCTTTTTCCTATGTCTCCATAATTTTTATATGGATCTAATGGTTCAAACAAAACAAAATTTGGATATCATTTGCTCAATGTGGTATTATTTTTGCTTGAAGAAACGACGATGAAGCATCCAAAAACAAGTGCAGCATAGCCTAAACCTATGTGAAACTCACCCAAGCCCTCAGGGCTCCAAACTAAACATGCACACAAGTCTAAAAACATCATACGAACTTTTTTGTGAGATCAAATCATCAAAATAATATCAAAAACTATAAACTTAACCTCAAAACTCATGATTTTCTAACTTTTCAACCGGACGTCCAAATCACGTCAAATAAATTCCGGTTCTCACCAAATTTTACAAATAGGACTTAAATATCATAAAAAACTTGTACCGGGCTCCAGAACCAAAATACGGGCCCGATACTAACAAGTTCAAACATTAATTCATTTTTTTATTTCCTTTAAAAATCAACACAACAATTTTCTTCAAAAATTGTTTTCTAAGGCTGGGGACCTTGGAATTCAATTCCAGGCATACGCCCAAGTCCTATATTTTACCCTGGACCTTTCGGGATCATCGGTACACAGATCCGGATCCGTTTACCAAAAATATTGACCAAAGTCAACTAAAAACCAAATTTTAACTCTAGAAATTACTATATTTTTCATATTTTCACGTCCGAACTGCGCACGTAAGTCGATACACATAATATGAAGCTGCTCGTGACCTCAAACTACCAAACCAGATGCAGTTGCTCAAAACGACCAGTTGGGTCGTTACATATACACACCTAAAGACATACAAACTGACATGTTGTCGGATCATGGTGTCAACTTAACATACATGCAAGCTTGGAGAGCAAAGGAAAAGTCTTTGTAATTTTTGAGTTGTCATCCTGTTGATTCCTACAGTCGCTTGCCATGTTATTTGTATATTCTAGAGAAGACTTATCCGAGGATGGTACTTAAATTAAAGAAGACTAAAGATGACTGTTTATTGTGTGCATTTGTTGCGCTTAGTACATCCATCAAGGGTGGGAAGTATTGTAGGCCAATTGTAGTAGTTGATGGAATCATCTTGAAGTCGGCATATAGGGGAATAATGTTAACAGGTAGCACAATGGATGCAGCAGGTATTGTAGATTCATTGTAGAAATATTGTTGTAAAGTTGTCACCTTCTTGATTTTCTTTTTGCCACCTGTGTGATAGGTAGAATATTACCACTGGCATATGCTATTGTTGATTCAGAAAATAACATAGCATGGAATTGGTTTTTTGAGCAATTCAAACATCTGTATGGTGAAAAATCAAATATATGTGTTGTTTTGGACCGGAATGAGAGTATCTTGAAGGCAACGTCTACTATTTATACTGGAATACCACATTATGCTTGCATGTGGCATATTTGGACAATTGTAAGGTCAAAGTTCAAGAAGGGTTATCTAAAGTTAAGCAAATTGTACTTTGCTCCGGCACGATCATACACAATTGATGAATTTAATGAAAGAATGTCAAAGATTGAAGAGATCGACACGCGTGTTAAAGCATACCTATACGATATTGGCTATCATAGATGGTCTCAGGTACATGCTATGGTGAACAGAACGTGGATGATGGCATCAAATATTGCAGAGTCATTGAATGCAGTAACAAAAAATGCAAGAGAGCTGCCCGTAGTAGAACTATTAGAGTACATAAGGACTCTTCTTGAAAGTTGGAATAATAAAAAGTTATTGAAAGCAAAGAGTACATTCACATACCTTGGGAAAAAATACAACAAAGAGTTGGAGGACAACATGACATTATCGCAGAAGATGAGAGTAAGCTATATCCAGTAACATCAGATCAATGTTTCCATCAAACTAAATATGTACTATTAATTGTAAATAAATTGTTATTTAATTGTAGTTATTTTATACATGTTACTGACAACTTATTGTGTGTTTGTAATTAAATTTAGGTGAGGGCTTCCATAGAACACATCCATACAGTGATAGATGGTGTGAAGCGATTTATTGTTTACCTTCAAAACAAGAGATGTAGTTGTGGACAGTTCCAACTTCATGAACTTCCTTGTTCACATGCTTTGGCGGCTTTGAGGCACATGAGAGAGTCTTATGAAATCTATTGTTCTCCTTATTACACGAGGGAGAGTCTTTTGAAGACTTATGAAATACCAGTAGACCAGTTGCCTGATGAAAGCAAATGGAATGTGCCACAACATGTAGCTGAAGAAGTTGTAAAGCCACCTACTAGGAAAAGATAGCCAGGGAGACCTCAAAAACAAATATACAAACCATATGATGAAGTAAAAGCAAAGAAGTACAAGGTTTCATGTGAAAACTGCGGACTAGAAGGGCATAATAAAAGATCTTGTAAGAGTGCTCCCAAAAGGAAACAAAAATGGATAAAGTCGCTACAATTTTTTGATAGATTGTATTGAGGTGTTCTGGAGAATTATAGTTGAGTTTTAATTGTGTTGATAAATTGAATAAAGACTGTCTGCTATAATGAAATATTTTCAACTCTTAATGCAATTGGTTTGTGGTTGTTTTGTTCAACTACATTTCTTCAACCAACAACCTTAGGGTGGTGTAACGACCCGACCACTCGTTTTGAGAATTTGCACTTCGCTCACCAGTTCTCGAGAATGACGATGTATTATGACTTATGTAAATCATCGATTTTGGTTTTCAGGGTAATCCGAATGGATTTGGAAGAATAGTTGTCAGTTTGAAGCTTTAAATTTGAAAGGTTTGACCGAGTTTTGACTTTTTAGTATTCGATCTCGGATTTGGATTTTAATGATTTGGTTAGCTCTGTTAGGTGATTTTGGACTTGGGAGCGCGTCCGGAATGTATTTTGGAGGTCCGTGGTAAATTTAGGCTTGAATTGGTGAAATTGGAAATTTGGCATTTTCCGGTCGACAGTGAAAATTTTGGTATCGGGATCAGAATGGAATTTTGGAAATTGGAGTAAGTCCATTCTGTCATTTGGGACGTGTGAGCAAAATTTCAGGTCATTCAGACGAGGTTTGGTAGACCTTTTGATCAAATTCGGAATTCGGAAGTTTTTAGAGTTCTTAGGCTTGAATCCGTGGTTAATTTGATGTTTTGATGTTGTTTTGAGTGTTTTGAAGGTTGGAGCAAGTTTGAATGATGATATGGGATATGTTGGCATATTTGGTTGGGGCCCGATGGCCTCGGGTGAGTTTCGGGTAGTTATCAGAGTGTGTTTGGTATATGGGATATGTTGGCATATGGGATATGTTGGCATATTTGGTTGTTGCTGCTGCATTTTTCTTCTGCTGGTTTCCTTATATGTGATCACAAAAGTGGGGTCGTGATCATGTAGGTCTGTTAAGGGCAGCTGGGAAGTTGTTTTATATGATCGCCAATTGTGGTCTGCGATCACGAGGTCTATCAAGTTGGCCATTACGAACGCGTGGCTGAGGTTGTGTTTGCGAAGAAGGATTTGGAGCAGTCGTGAGGTTTAGGAATTTCTCTATGCGATCGCGTAGTGAGAGTCGCGTTCGCATTGTTTAGTGATCTTGTTATCCGTGATCGCATGTGTGTTTTTGTGATCTCGTAAATTGAAATAGAGTCAGTCATCAATTGTGCTTCGCGATCGTGAGGCTATTTCCACGATCACAGTGAAGGAATTTAAATTGCTGGGCAAAATATTTAAAAAGCCATTTTCGCGATTTTTGGCCATAGTTCACCATTTTTAGTCAGTTTTGGAGCTTCTTGGAGGAGATTGAAGAGGGAATTCAAGAGAACTTCTTTGAGGTAAGATTATCGAACCTAAAACTCGATCCTATGTTGATTCTTACTTGTTTAAACATGAAATTAGTAGGATTTAAAGCCTAAAATTGGGGAGTTAGGGCTTGAAATTGGACACTTTGATTTGAGGATTTGAGGGGTCATTTGTGGTCGGATTTTGATGTATTTGATATATATGAATCGGAGAAGTGGGCTCGGGGTCGGGTTTGGCCAATTTCAGGATTTTTGATGTAAATTGGTTATTTCTGAGAGAGCTTTGTTCCATTAGCATATTTGATGGTATGAATCTGAATTTGGTTAGATTTGGAGCAATTAGAAGCAAATTCGAGGGGCAAAAGTATCGTGGGCTAGAGTTTGGACCGGACTGAGGTAAGTAATGATTGTAAATGTTGTTCTGAGGGTATAAAACCCCGGATTTCACATCATTGTGCTACTTTGAGGTGACGCACACGCTAGATGACGAGCGTGGGGTCCTGCACCGTTGGGGATTGTGACTTGGTCTATCCCGTACTACTGTTAAGTCGTGTATTTGATTGAAAACTATTTGATATCATTGTGTTTTGGAAAGTATTGTTATGTTTGGGGTGGAATGCCATATTTGGGCCTCGTGCCAGCTGTTTTGGACCCTTATGGGGATTTTTAACTACTATTCCTCACTACTTTGACTTAGTAATTGTACTCAGTCATGCTGTGTTTTATTGATTTCCTAACTCAGCCTTATTTACTCAATTTTGATACTATAAATGATATTTTCAACTGAATGCTCTATTTTACTGATAGTCCGAGTGGCTTGTGAGGTTGATGGCTGAGAGAGGTCGAAGGCCTTATTGTGAGGTTAATGACTGAGAAAGACCGAGGGTCTGATTGTGAGGTTAATGACTGAGAGAGGCCAAGGGTTTGGTTGTGAGGATTAAATATTTATGGATCGGGCTGCACGCTATATATATATATATATATATATATATGTGTGTGTGTGTGTGTGTGTGTGTGTGTGTGTGTGTGTGTGTGTGGATTGGGCTACATGCTGCAGCGATATATGGATCAGGCTGCACACCGCAGCGATATAGCGCTTGGGCTATAGGAGCCCCTCCAGAGTCTGCACACCCCCAGTGAACGCAATCGACTATATATATGGATCGGGCTGCACGATACAGCGATATACGGATCGGACTGCATGCCACAACGGTTATTATATGGTACCTATTGAGAATGAGTACTGAGTGTGAGTGTTGATTGCTAAGAGTTGAGACAAAAGTGACTGAGAGGCTTTCCCGAGGGGCTATATATATACACATATACCAGTGATGCTTTTCCTGAGGGGCTTGTTTATGAAATTACTGTTTTCACTCCTCCTTAACGTGAGTCTCTATTGAATATGTTGATTAAATTACTGCTTTCACTCATCTTTATACTAAGCCTCTATTAAAAATGTTAAACAAATATTTTAAACAACTTTCATTTAAACTGGAGTTCTCACGAGGTGTTCGGAATTTAATCACTGATTCTTGCTGGCCTGCCTTCGGACTATGAAAGCTTTGTCACTACGGTGAAGCTTCAACGACCAAAACCAACTATGGCTGAGCTTTGGCTTTGTTACTTCCACTGTGATTTTTAAGTTATGAGATGTTTATGAATTTCTGTTTGCCCGAGGAACTATATACGAACTCTATTTTGCCCGAGAGGCTGATTATGATTTTCATCACTTTCACTATAAACTACATTAAACCTCTACTAAAACGGTTAGAAAGACCTTTTCTAAAGGATTTTATTGAAATAGGAATTTAACGAGATAATTTTATTGGTATCTTGTTTTGGGAACATACCGTACCCGCTGTGGTGCTATGACGTGGTTTACATGATTTCTTGCTGCTCAGACTTTATTTTCTTTTATTACTTACTGAGTTGACGTACTCACATTACTCCCTGCAGCTTATGTGCAGATTCAGGTATTTCTGAGTAGTTGTCTGGCGATCGTAGCCCTACTTTTCTCCCTCTTTAATATCCCTTAGTGTATTCTTGTGATTTTCTCGGCCATATTGGTCTTGATATTGTCAGACAGTTGTAGTAGATTCTCATGAGTAGTGGCACCCCGATGTCGGGCTTTCTTTCCGCATTAATATTTGTTTTTAAACACTATATAAAGGTTTATTGTTGTATAGATTTGATTTGATCCTAAGAATGGAAAATCTTAATTGGTTTTGGGTTTGTGTCGGCTGGCCTAGTTCTATGATAGGCACCATCATGACCGGGTTGGTTTTGGGGTCGTGACAAGTTGGTATTAGAGCCTAGGTTACATAGGTCTCACGAGTCATGAGCAGGCTTAGTATAGTCTAGCGGATCGATACGGAGACGTTTGTACTTATCCTCGGGAGGCTGCAGAACCTTTAGGAAAACTTCACATTCTTGAATTATTATCGTGCGACATTGATTCAGCTTGAAATGTAACTCTTGAAATTCCTTCCACGCGTTTGTTTGCATGCATGAGCGCTCGGTATCAAGGGGCGAGATGTGACATATGTGTGTTGATATCGGGTCAATCTGGAGGACTTGAGGCCGGGTTTTGCCTGTAGCTTGAGCACAAAGGTGCTGATTGTGTGAGCACATGCATCTGAATTTATATGTTCGATGGTGTCCCTATTAAGGGAAGTGATGACTGGATAGTCATGTGATGAGTCTGATGTGACTGCGAGATGTGTTCATATGATTGGAATGAAGCAAGAAGGGTCTGCTTGGGGGTAGTAAGAACTATTCGGTGCTTGATTTCCATCATGATTTGACGTATAGCCCGAGTTATGGGCATGATAAAGGATCTTTCTTATGTTGTCTAGTCGGGAAATGGAGTAAATTTCATGTCGTGATATGAGTTCCAACTCAGGAAGGGTAAGTGATCGGGTAATAGTTATGATTATGGAAGAGTATAGAGAGATGCTAGTTTGAGACTAAGCAAGTGGATTATCTTCTACGGAGTGTTCTGAAGTTGCGTTGTCCCTATGTTGTTTGTTGGAAGACCTCTTTTACCAGTGAAATATACATGTTGCAATTCGAATTTGGGTCGCTTAAGAGAGTGGGCTTGACTGTTACGAGGGTGAATGCGAGATTTGCAGAAGATTTGAAGTAGTAGATGGTCTGTGTTGCACGAGCTTATGAAGGATTGAGTTTAATCTCACTATGGTATTATGGCAGTAATAGAGTATATGTATTATGAGTTATTGTGTGTTTTGATCTATGGCTTTGATTCAAGTAGGGGAATCTGTTATTGATTAGTTGATTGCATGGTTATGTGCTATGTTGGTTCCAGTTTGGGGCATACTAGTAAATTAGTTATGGCTTATAGAGGTTGAGATCAAGGATGACCTGAATAAAGGAAATTTTGGATAGGGGTTGTGTGATGCTTTATGGGCGTACAAGAATTATGGAATGACTTAAGTTGTTATCGGTGATGGATGTAATGTACATGGAGCAGGAAATTTATTTGGTTGCATTAAGGTGGGGTTACTTTCTATGGTGTTGGAGTGCTAATGGAGCACAGGTCGTCCGGTCCGTTTGGTCATTCTAATGGAGGTTTGAGTAGAGTTGATAACTCTCGAGAATGGTTCTAATGGGTTCAAGATTTTACATGTAATAATTGGAGATTTTCAGGTTGTGTATTTGGCTAGAAACTAGGGTTTACATTGGAGGATGACAAGACTTGTGGCATTTCTGCATCATTATGGATTCTACATACCAGTATCAGGAAGGTGAAGGTAATGGATTTAGATTCGTAGAGGGTCTCTTCATAGCGGGTATCTCGGTTGTTGTACTTTTGGGGGTGCTTTAGAAGAATACAACGGTTTATGAGCTTTAGAATGGTATGGTCTTATGCTAAAGTTCACAGGGTAAGTTTTACTTATGGATAGTGGTGTACTAGCAAGGAAATGTATCAATTTGAAGGAAATTCGGAAGGATCTCAGAGAATTAGGACAACTTGGTAGTAGGTTGGATCGACATGGTGATGGATATGATCGGTTCTTAGGTGCTTATGTAGCGGTAGGTTTCTACAGGTGTTTTGTGGCAATGCTCTTAGGTTTTGATGGCTTGTGTATCTTGGTTGAGTTAGAAGGAGTCAGTCCTGATGGTTCGATTTTGTGCAAAGGGGATTCGTAGAGTTCTTGATGATTTCTACCACGGTTAGAGATGTATATTTTCTACTGGCATGAGGAGCATGGGATGTATGGTGATTTTTTCCTAGATGAGATCAAATGGAAAAGTTCTTGGCTGGTTGAGTATGTAGTTGCTTGTAGCTCGGAGTGGATTATGAAGTTCTCATATTTATCATAGGATGGTATGGTATATGCGGTATGTTGTGTGGGGTTGAGAATTGCATGTGTAAGGTCACGGTTCAGTTTTTAAAGGAAGGTCATAAATTCTTAGGCAACATGGACAGCTTCAGACAACTAGATAAATGAGATCACTGATTGGTGTGGCTTGATGAGGGTATACATTTCAGAAAGGGCGATGTGTTTGAGTTATGGATACTTTATTGGTATTGTGGCACTATCTTGTCTGATCAACTACTGATATTCAAGGTTTGCTTTGTGGCACAGAAAATTTTTTTAGAAGTACCCCTCGTGGGATGATCGAGTATTAGGGATGTGATAGATATTCGGGCGGTGGAGTTGGGATTAGATATGGTAAGTCAAATGCTTTATGGATTTGGAGACTGGGAGTTCCCATAAATAGGTTATTTCGTGGTTGTGGACTGTAAAGATGTGGGTAAGCTAGTCAGATGATAGTATGTGCTATGATTCAGTCATTGTGAACCTTCATTGTGGATGGTCAGAGTTGATTTGGGGTTCATTGGTAGGACAATATGGATGTGTGTTTTGCATCGAGTCGGATGTGTCGACTCCGAACTGATATTGTTGAGAGATGTGACATTCGATTGTTGTTGAGCTTATTCGTGTTCTGAGGTGATCTATGAGTTACTTTTCTGTGTTATAAGGAGTTGTGATTTGTTGGTGATATGCACATATGGTGCGGTTCTATTTGGGCTTTATAGCAGAATTTGAGTGAGACGAGTATTTGGGTGTCGCATGATTAATTGCGCATTGGATATGCTCTTTCGGACTGGTATGACATTCTGTTACTTACTTCTTCGTGGTTATGGTGATTTACTTTTGGGTGCTAAACATCAAATTGCGCGTGGTTGTTGATTCTAAGTATAGTGACTGGAGGTGTTTCATGTGGACCCGTGTTTGGATAGGGTCGCACATTGTAGCGAAGTTATCTTGAAGTATGCTCCTTCGAGTTAGATTCGTGTGTTCTGGTTCTACGGTGTGTGATGGATTCTTAGCATCGTAATGTGGTGGTACTGGTGAGCTTGCAGTACAGCTCTCCCATTTGATTCACTTCTCATGATTTGAGTACATTCAGACTGTTTCTTATTGGTGCACGGGGGTGCACAGGTTGTGGCTTGAGATTGTATCGGTGTGTCATGTCACTAGAGTAGCCGTATTGAATGAGATGAGGTCGTTGGGATCTAGAATGAATACTATCAGATTTGATTTCAGCATGTTGGAAGGATAATATCTTGATTCAACTTAGAAATTACTATGGTCCTTGCCAAAGGAGAGGGAGCTTCATGAATGGTTGATCTAAGGAATGGTTATGACTTTTTACGTGTTTCACTCATCATTGGCAGTATACGGAAGTGTTGGATATGAGGCTTTATTTGATAAGAGATTTATTATTGATATTCGGTTGTTCTAAGCAACTGTTGTGATTAGAAGTTATTGCTACGAGAGTTTGAGTTATGTGGTATATCATGTAATTGCATCTGAGGCTGCAGGTATGGTTTGTTACAGCTTGTTCGGACTTATTTCGAGTATAGATGTGAGATTCAGATCTTATAGATGATTTCAGAAGTGGAAATTTGGTTCTATGTTTTATGGGTTAGGTTGGATTGTGAAATTTCAGTTATGTTGTGTTATCAGACCTATATGGGATAGGGTGACGTGGGATCACCCCCGGGTATGTGCATGGTAAGGTATGCAGTGATTTGATGGTTTTTGGAACAACTCTGGGCACGTTCGAGGACGAATGTATGTTTAAGTGGGGGAGGATGTAACAACCCGACCGGTCGTTTTGAGCATTTGCACTTCGCTCGCCAGTTCTCGAGCATGACTAGCCCCGTGTGATGTATTATGACTTATGTAAATCATTGATTTTGGTTTTCTAGGTAATCGAAATGGATTTGGAAGAATAGTTCTCAATCGCAGCTCTGCTTTTCTCCCTCCTTATTCTCCCTTAGTATATTCTTGTGATTTTCCTGGCCATATTGTTCTTGATGTTGTCAGACAGTTGTAGTAGATGCTCATGACTAGTGCTACCACGATGTCGGGCTTTCTTTCCGCATTAATATTTATTTTTAAACACTATATAAAGGTTTATTATTGTATAGATTCGATTTTATCCTAAGAATGGAAAATAGTGATTGGTTTTGAGTTTGTGTTGGCTGGCCTAGTTCCATGATAGGCGCCATCACGACCGGGTTGGTTTTGGGGTCGTGAATGGTGGATTCATCACAACAAAAGTAAGAGAATGGGAACGACATTCCCAGTTTCACAAACTCAACTGTAAGATCAGTAGGTGTTGCAACACTCTTAGATAGACTAATCAAATGAGGAACTTTTGAAAATCCAAACCCTAGGGACATCAATATCTCCCAGCCCACTTCCTTAATACATAATGACACCTAACAAATTGTAGTTAAGTTGTAAAGAAATTATATGCGAAAAATAATGAAACAAAAGGTAACATCACAAAACAAAAGTAGTAGAATCAAGTACTAACAACTTTGAACCAAAAAAGGCTCTCCCTAGTGTTTTCGATTCTAAGTAGTAGTTTCCTGGACAAAATTACAAAACAAAAGGTAAAACAATTGTAACACAAATATGCTACAAATAAGTTTCAACTGACTTGTTCCTAGTTAACAATTTGTCTACAACTTTACAACAAACCAGCTACAACTAAACAATTTAACTACAATTTTACTACAGAAAAGTGCAACTAATTCTTCTTCTTCTTCCGGACTTGTGTTCTCTCATTCACAGTTGGTGCACCTTTTCTTCTCGCTAATCTTCCTGTCACCTCACTCTCACTAATTGCACAAATCTCTTGTTTTTTCCTAAAATAATCCCAAAGTAAGCGCTCTATAGCGTCTACGATGTTGATCAATATCAGAAAGGTCTTCCTTTGAAATTGCTAGCTCTCCAATTCTGACATATTCAGAAAATGCCGCAATGTATACACCATAGTCACTGCAAAAAGAAATTAGCAGAAAAGATTTAGCATTCAGTGTAAAATAAAATCTGTTAAATAAATAGAAGGGAAAGCATCTTTTTCATACAGTGATCTCTCTTTTTGCTGGGGTATCTCACCGACCAACCACTGGATGTCAAGAGGGTCAGTAATACCTTTTTCAATGTATGACTTTGTATTCTTGTAGTTGATGTTTGGACGCTTGCCATAAAAGCCAGTGCATGACAAGTAGGAGGGGATCATAACAGCAAACTTGTTGACTGTTGATACCCAATTTTTCTCTATATTTTTTATATGCATAAATACCTTCAAAATAGCATATATAAGCATGCACAAGGGTTCTGTAATTTTTCCATAATTTTAACGATTTAAACTGATTTATTTCCTTCCCTTTTATTCATAAAATCCCCAATAATTATCCCTCAAATTATTGTTGTAGTTATTTAGTCATTTAATTTCTATATTTATGCCAAAACATGGTTAAAATATTTTAGTGCATTTTTACAATTGCATTTTTGTATTTTTAAAGCTAAATTAGATATAATTGCAATATTAGCCTCATTAATGTATAATTACATGTATTTGCGTAAAATTGATCTCCTATATCTTTAAAATGTTAAATGTCTATTTTAAATCATTTTAGTACACAAAATTATTTTCCAAAAATTATTTATTATTTATTATAAATTATATAAGAAAAATTGGCTATTTAAAATATAGCCAGATTTGCCTTTTAATTTCAGCCCAATTTAGACCCAACCCCAGCCCAATTTCTAACCAAATTACCCGACCCCAAACCCTGAACCCGCCTACCCGCTCCAAGACCCGTCAAATCCTGGTCGTTGATCTAATAGATCAATGGCCCTCGTTCGTTCATTCCTTTTTTTATCCCAAACGACCCCTAACCCTGGCTCATTATTCAGAGACTGTCGCCTTTGTATTCTCTAATCTCCTCTCTTCTCACAACCACTCAACCTAACCCTAGTTCCTTCAACCGCCGACCTCCCTTTCTTTGGTCTTCTCTAGTGATCTCCCTTCAACTCCTAAGCCTCTAATGGCTCCTTTAATGCTATGTCTGCCTTCTCTAAGGTCTTCAAGGGCCCTGGGCCACACCAACTTACATCTAGGGTTTGCCATCTGGTCTGTTCTAGGCTACTTCAGTATGATTTCGAGCAAAATCATGATGCACTTGTTACGATCCTTGAGATTTTAGACAGGTTCTTTCATCTCTACTTGGGTTTCTTCTGAAACCCTAATTTTTGCTTACAACTCAGATCTATACGATTTTTAAACGATTTGAGTCTATTTATTTGATGTTTTACACTATCCTTGTAACTCATTACAAGAATCATCGATTTCAAAGTTGTTTTCACCTTCTTCTAAAATTAGGATTTTCGGAACTCCTTTTAAAACTTTGTTTAAACTGATTCCATATGTTTAAACTTCCATATCTTACATATTTTGACGAATTCTATGATTTTACTACCTTTTCAACTCGCCTATGTTGAAATCCCTAAAATTCTAAGATTTCTTTGTTTGGTTCTATGTGTTAGCATGACTACTTGATACTTGTTTAAGTTTCTATGATTATCTTGCCTCGGATGTGTTTTCTACTGAGTTTCTTATGCCTAATTTATATCATCTCTGTATGTTTATGTTCATCTTGATTGTTCAGACTTTCCTCTTTCTATCGATATTGTTTAACCTGCATGTTTGATATGTCTGGTTATTCTACTCTATTTATATGTTGAAAACTGAATCATGACTTCCCTTTTGATTGATTCTGGATCTCCTATTTTATGGTTTGATTGAAATACCTTCCCTTAAACCCTCAATTTATACCTCTTCTATTCAAATTAACTGATTCGCCTACCTTGTTTGTTGTGGTACTTTATTCTTATTGAACTATTTCCTTAATTAGAGTTTTTCTGAACTTAGCACTAATTATTTACCCTATACTTACTGGTTTGATTCTTTCCTTATTTAGTCATACACTGATTTCTTTCCTTATCTGCTACTTGTTCTTACCGTTTGAATTGATTCCCTTAACTTAAGGGGGTACTTGTCCTGATTTTGCTCTAATTGATTCTGAGTTCCATAATTACTATGCGACTATGATTCTTACCTTATTTTTATTTGATTTCAAACTACTATATATACACACTCTCTCATTAACACAAGACACACGAACACTTTGGTTAAAAGCTCTCTCTCACATTTAAACTTTCTACTCTCTCTCTTCTGTGTTACTTGCTACTATTCTGAGTTAGCGGGCTGCAAGCCAAGGCTAACTATTGTGTTCTCCTGCTCCTTCACTATTGTTTACCGTCTTTTCTACTGGTATGTTCTAGTTTCAATTCAAGTTCCAACAACAATATGGTTCTTTTATTACTTCAATTCATCCTGTTTCTAGTTTGCTTTTACTTATGGTTTTGCTGTGAAACTTGCAGTTAATATGCTTACATGATTAGCATGTTATGAACTCCCCTTCCTTAGAATCAGTATGAGCATGTTACCCCTTCTATGTAATCTGTATTCATGTAATATTGCACTATCTGGACTCTAATATGAATCCCTTCTAAGTAGTTTGCACTCCTAACTGGTATGGTTCTGGGATTGAATCATGTGGATCCTATACTGAACCCTCCTAAGCATTGCTGGTTCTGTGACCCTGTCTGATCAGTTGTGTCTGAGCATGTCTGTACCAATTCCTAAGACCTTTGCTTGTTATGTGTTTTGTGTTCTATGTATCCCCAAATCCCTTGACCCCTGTTTGTGACTACTAAACTTGCTTTGGTTCTGTGACCCCTGGCTGTTATGGACCTGTCTTAAGGGTGTTGTGTTTGGATTGTTGTTTACTACTCCACTCTCTTTTCAAACTGTCTCTATTGTTTTACTAAATTATTTCAAACAAACTTCCTTTTAATACAGTTTTCCCAATAAAACCTTTCAACTATGTCAAGCACTTTCACTATACTACTAAGTCAATAAGTTATGCCCCCTCCAATATGTGTACTGCCTTGCGATCCTCTTGAGAACCCTCTAAACTCTAGCATACTAAGGTTGGCCCTTCCACACTGCACTTATTGAATTTTGGTTACCAAGTCTAGGTGCAAGCACTGCTTGGGATCCTTGAGATCCTTAGGGAACTTTGATGCACCTAGACTATGACATTGTCCATGGATTGAGGCATTTAAGGCTGTTGGAGACTTTGGAAATCTGGGCCTATCTGAAGGCTCCCTATAGAATAACTTCTTATTTTCTTATTTACTTATGTAATTCATTCATATGGTCTGTAATAAATTATAAACGAATATTGGGGTGACTAGTAAAAGGGTGTGTAGCTATATGTTTTTGGGGTAATATGGGTAGAAACCATGCCTATAGGACTTTACAATTTGTTGTGTTTGCCTTCATAAGTAGAAACCATGCCTATAGGACCTTTGCATCTTTTCATGTTAGAAATCATGCCTATAGGTCTCAATTGATTCCATGATAGAAATCATGTTTAATAGGTCTTAATTAGTTTCACAAGTAGATACCATGCCTATAAGATATAATCCAAATTCAGCTTCTGTTATAACAAGAGTTTATGTGTGTTTTCATTTGTCATCATGCCTACAAGTCTTTAACATCAGTATTAGACAAGTAGATATCATGCCTATAGGGAATAACACCAGAAATTCTGCCTATAGATCTCGCCTAAGTTTAGTTTAAATAACTCAATCTGGTTAACGCTTGGCTCATTTCTGAACCGGTTTAATTAAGTGGTTTATATTTCCCTAAAACGAGTTCTTTTAAAAACTGCCTTAATCTGTTACTAGACAGCATGCCTATAGGGATTAAAGGGTTCATTTCAAAACCTGCTTTGTTTCACTATATAAAATATAGTCATCAGTATTCTGCGTATAGGCAAGCCTGTAGGGCATTTTCAAAACTTGCAATTCTGAAATTGTTTTTGGGACTTAACATTGTTCTAACAGGTTTTTAAAAGCAATAGGCAACTGATAGGATCATTACTTCTGAGTTTATAAAATAAACTACATGTCTTCTCTATATTCACTTAGACATCATGCCTTAGGATACTGTTTAACAAAAGGCCCTTATTTGTGCTTGAGTCGTGCTGTTTATGTGCCTTGTTTGAGGAGGAAACTTTGAGCCTCTAATTGTTCCCTTTTATCTTATGTGCTAAAGTCCTAATTCTTTTTGCTTGACACCTTAGTATTTTCACCTTTAAAACCTTAGGGGTCTGTCTAAAACCAACTATAGGTAGAGGTCCTAAATCCCTCCAGGACCATTAAGAAGGGACGAGTAACAACACGCAATAAGGTTCGCTGACCAACACTCGCTTTGAATGACCACTAAGGGGATAAGAAGGGTAGATATGTGATATGATGACTACGTGCTAATGTCACGTGTAGCTCCTCATTGAGGAGTGTTTACCGGACACTATGTGGGGTGATCCTATAGGCTAACCAACCTAGGACCTCCCCCTTTTCCCGAGATTCTTTTGTTTAAGGTTTTGTTTTATGCAACTTGTCCAAAAACTTCTATCTTATTTGAGTCAAACAAACATGCCTTATTTGTAATTATTTGTTTCAAGTACTTATTTGGACTAATTCGTGATTGTATGTTCGGTCGGGACCCACAGTTGTGGACCAAGAGGGGTGCCTAACACCTTCCCCTCAAGGTTATTTTGAGCCCTTACCCTAATCTCTGGTAATGCAAACCGATCCAAGAGTTAATCGCTCTAGGTTCTCTAACGCACCATAATTTGTTAGGTGGCGACTCTTCAAATACCCAATTCCCAAAGGAAAAGAGTTATCACAACGGGGGAAAAAAGGGGGACGCGACAGCATGGCGACTCTGCTGGGGATATCTTTTAGGCTCTTACCATAACGAACTTGTCTTTTTTACAAATCAGTCTAAGCATGCTTTATCCCGTACCCTTCTCCCTTATTTGAATTTAATTGTCCATGTTTTAAGCATTTATGGTTCTTTATCCCTAAAACTGACTTGCCTCTTTGTTTTCTTTTTCCTGTAACTGTCTTTCAATTATTTAAATGTTGTATTTATTTTCCTACGTGAAAATACTTGACTACATGTTATTAATTGCTGCATAAATCATGCTCCGCATCATATTCCACTCGTGTGTAACAAATCATAGCAACGCTTTAATGAGTGGTTGCGCTCTTCCTATTTACTACCCTTAAATTCGAAAAGGCTTATTTGCGGTAAAACCAGTCGATCAGCGGTGCAATCGACGGTTCCATGCCTTCCCCCTCAAGTTGTCCGCTTGAGGGTACCAGTCTAAAACCCCATAGAAACCTTACTCTGTTTAAAAATGTGCATGCATCATGGTCAAACCTAGTCAGATCAGTTATGTTGTCCACATAATGATCCTTTAAGATAAGCCTTATCCAAAGTCCATCGGGTTTTCCATAATCCCAACGGACACAACCATGTTCTGTGCATTAAATTGGAGAACTAAGTGCTGATATGTTGATCGTAAATATATAAATAGTCGAGTCTGGTGGGGGTAAGGCCTAATCCTTTTATTTTGCAGAAAATGAGGCACGAGTCCCCAGCTTCGGTATGGTTAGTACACCCTTACACTTGCTAGACTGGTGGAGGAATCTTCCATCAGATGACCAAATCAATGAATGGAAAGAGAGGGCCGCCAAATCTAGCAAAAAGTTGGAATATCTGGAATACAGCTTATTGGAATTGGAAGGAAAAGTGAGGAAGAGAGTCACCGACTGCCAGAACACAGAAGGAAACAAATGAGGACATTTGGAAAAGGCATTCTTACTGGTGAACCTACGCGAACTGGAGGATTTGATCAACAAGAGCATTCAGCCTGGGGAAGGTCCTTTTGGGACCAAATAAGCTAGATTTATTTGCTTTTTCCTAAAAATATAATAAGGCCAAGTGTCAGTAGTGACTTAGTTTATTATTATATTAGTGTCATTTTGGGATTCAACTATTTTTATATTAAGAAATGAAGCATTTATTAGCATTAAAAGTTCTCCAAGTTTATTTGTCGCTAGGCCTACCTCGGGCACAATGAGGTTCCCAAAATAGGACACGAGTTTACATTTTGCAATGTGTTTAAATACTGCAAATATTTCAGGATCCTCACTGACTTGTTACCTTTTTATTTTTTTCCCTTTATTTTGATTATTCCCATCCCCTTTGGTTGGTTCACTCATACTGGCCTCGTCAGCATATCATACCAGATCTAGAGGCCCTCCACCTCCTCCTCCTCCAAGCAACACAAAGGTAAAAGGAAATACAAAAATGGATGACTTAAGTGGTATCCAAAAGGAGAATATTAAGAACACAGAGACTTCAGATGGCCGTAGTACTTCAGCCCCAAATGATCTGGCTTTGAGACTGGAACAAAAGATACTGGAATTGCAAGGAGAACTTGAGCAGGTTCGCAACTTGGCAAACTTTTCACTCACCCTCAATGTCCCCGACATCAACCAACAAAACACAAAGAACCTAACACCTTCCGAAAACACACAAAACCAACACCCACAAAATCCCCCTGCACCCCACCCCAAAATATCAATCTGCTGCCAATACCACCTCCACCACAACATCACCATCAACCAATTCAGTACCCACCAACCACCACTTACCACACTCCCCAAAACACACAACTCATTCCTAATCCACAAAACTCCACCAATGACCATCACTACACCCAAGTTCCTGGCATCCATCAAAGCAACCCCATATATGTGGAAACTATACCTCATTCTACCCAACCAATCTCCTGTGCACTGGAATCCTCCGAAGGACCTGCTCATTAAGAACATGGCTGAAGAACTCAAGAAGAGACAAGCCGAGTTCAAGGTGTTGAAGGCGATAGAGGAATAGAAGGTTTGAACTATGAAGATTTGTGTATACAACCTGATATCGAACTGCCAGAGGGGTACAAACCTCCCAAGTTCAAAAAATTTTGATGGTACAGGTGATCCCAAGGTTCATCTAAGGACCTATTGTGACAAGTTTGTCGGGTTGGGGAAAGATGAAAAGATCTGGATGAAGCTCTTTATGAGGAGCCTTACTGGAGATGCATTGTCTTGGTATATCAGCCAAAATCCCAAGAAATGGTCCAATTGGGTAAGCATAGCGTCAGATTTCATGGACCGATTTAGGTTTAACATAGAGAATGCACCAGATGTCCTCTACATTCAGAATCTTAAGAAGAAACCTACTGAAACTTTCCGTGAGTACACTACTCGTTGGAGGTTGGAAGCAGCCAAGGTCAAGCCCGTTTTGGATGAAGAACAGATAAATAAATTCTTCGTCAGGCCACAGGATCCAGAATATTATGAGAGGTTGATGGTTATCGAAAACCACAAGTTCTCTAACATCATCAAACTCGGAGAAAGGATCGAGGAAGGAATCAAGAGCGGGATGGTAACAAATTTTGCGGCACTGCAAGCCACAAATAAGGCTCTTCAATCAAGTGGCATATCAAAGAAGAGAGATGTTGGGGCAGTAATGGTGGCTCAGCTCCCAAAATCTCCACTTACCTATCAAATACCCCCTCCCACATACCGAACACATCCTCTCACATACCAAACACCTCCACCCACATATCAAACACCTCCACCCACATACCAAGCATCACCGCCTACATATCAACCTTCATCTCCCAGATATTCCCAACCAGCCACTATCCACCACACCTATAATTCCCAACCACCCTACTTACAATCACCACCAGCTCGCCAAAATTATCCAAGACCAAGACCCAATTTCGACTGCAAGCCACCTAGACAGTACACCGCCATTGCTGAGCCCATCGACCAACTGTATGAAAGGTTAAAAGTCGCAGGTTATGTCAGTTATGTTCCAGCTGTGGCATTAGAAAATCCATCCCAATGGGTCAATCCGAACAAAGCACGTGTGTACCATTCTGGTATGAAAGGGCACACCACTGTTGAGTGCTGAACATTGAAGGATAAGATCCAGACGCTAATTGACAACAAGGTCATACAAGCAAAGGAAGTCGCACCTAATGTCCGAACCAATCCCCTCCCTGATCACAAAGGTTGTATGCGGCGAGATCATAAGACTTGATTTATCGCTATCAGGGCATTTCAAAAGCATGCCTCGGGACCCTGAGGGCAGGAGGCCACGACCAAGTTCCCGAGCTCGAGGCTTGTCGGAGCCCGACTCGGAGGAAACAAATATTGAAACCAAGATGGAGGGGGAAGCCCCCAAGGCACATGGCTACGTCTGGCAGGCCCGGCCTATCCAGAGCCTATACTGAGGCATCACGTCAAACCATCCCATCTCCGTACTTTGTGTTTAATTTCCACATATTTGTACTATACCGTGTTCCCTCGCTTATATAAGGGGAACCCATACCACTTTGTAAACGGTGGATGTTGCTCCATTTTATCTACAAATGCAATAATATCTCTCTCTTTCTCTCTTTTCTCCTATTTTGCTTGTTCTCACTAGCCCGAGGCCGCTTTAATATCTGTTGTCTTCTTACTTATTTCATGCTATATTGCGCAACACTGGCCATAAAGAGCCTCACTTGATTGTATCCTCAATTGTAATCCTATTCCCAGTTGCCCCCGATAGCTTGAGCTCGATTCGAATCCCGACCCCGAGATCCTTATCGACCGGTTTTGCATCTGGGCAACAGGCCCCTTCGGTTTGATTACTGTCTTGTTTTAGCTTGCATTTCATCGTTAAGCTTCACGTTCTTAGCATCAACTGCTCTAACAACTAACTTGGGAATAGATCACGTATTTTTAGAATCCGATTTATAAATTTAATTGTTGTTACCATTTTCACGGTAAACAGTTTGGCGCTCACCGTGGGGCTAAAAATAATAGTGATTATTTTCTTGCTAGTTTCGTCACGCAAATGCACATTATCTTTCACACTTTTTCTTGCCCAAGATCTTTTGATTTCAGGTTAATGTTCGGCTCGGTAAGCAAAATTGAGAACGACTACCCTGAAAACCACGGCGAAAATAGTATGGATGCTCCAGAGGTTAGCGCAACACCGCAAGACCCCTATAACGCATTTAGGCCGATTCAAGCGAACGCGAGCTTGCAAGGAACACAACAGGTCGACGAAGCCTCGCGCGCCGATAACAGCATATAGCGCATTGACTAATAGGATGCTCAAAAAACCCCGGTCGGGGTAGAACATGAAGTTAATCTTCATGTTATTTTTAAAATGTTACAGGAACGGTATTTGGCTATCACTCAGCTGCAAAGTCGCCCAGAGACTCCCAACGCAGTAGTGCTGGAGACACCTCCTTACGCCGTGCTGGTACCCGAGAGATCAAGTAAAAATGGATCGGTAACCGACCCCGCTGCAGTGAGGATGCTTGGGAATCTCTTCAAAATGATCAAATGAGGTTCGTGGAAGCTCTTACAGCAACCGTCTCGCAAGGAAATGGCCCCGGAACTCGCTTTACAAAAATCCGGAGTGCCGAAACCCCCTAGGTGCGACAGGACCTCAAATCCCTACGGGCGCACCACCACTTACGCGAGCTCATTCAAAGGCAGCGACCTCCAAGATGATGAATTCGAGCCCCGTCTTGTTGAGGATGTTTGAAGAAACTCTCTCAAAAGAAACCATGACACAGCGCCACCGCCTGGCACCTGACCTCACAAACTCGCTTATCATACCAGCGTGGTCCTCCACGAAAGCACGCGCTGATGCCATCAAAGCAGTATCGAGAGGGCCTGATACACCTGAGGCCAAACGAATAAGAAATGAAATACCGCAGGAAGCCGGACCCCATTCCCTAATAGCACGAATGAGATCACTCCCGGTTTCAGATGATCGGGCAACACAGGCCTTCATTAGAGGCCTGAACGAAGCATTCCTAATGACTCCAGGACATTTCAAGCGAAGCCTGATCAGATACCCAGCCGAAGTCTGGTTGGATGCCCACACCCGACACCATCCACGAATCGGGGCCGTGGACAACTGTTCGGGAACCTCCTCGGGTTCGGTATATCCAAGCAGACTCCCGCCAAAGAAGCTAATGCCAAACGGATGGAGGTATCATCCATGCGCTGTGAATGGAAGGAACGACTCGAGATGCAACCTACCTCACAACAATAGGGAAATAGCCCGAGGACAGCACCCTCGAAGAACCTCCAATGGAACCATATTTAACAAGGCACAACTGGCAGGGAAACCTCGCCCATCTAAGTACGATTTCAGCATTGCTATACCAAACATCGTGATCACCATAAGCGAAATCAGGAATGCCAAGTAGCTTATACCTATTCAACCAAGACCCCTTCAAGAGAACCATGGCTCGGCGTAGGAACCACAGGGCGCGCGCAATCAACGGCTTAAAAGAATGACAATTGTGCCATTCAATAGAGATCGCCACCAAGTATCATCGAGCGGTCAGGCTTGGATCCAGCTCCAAGGGAGGAAGGAGATCGGGAAAATGAAGTTAAAAAGCCACGGCGTATTTCCACGATAGTAAAGGGGTGGTGGCACCCTTCAAAGATCCATAAAATGCAGAGTGAAAGGGCTCATCGCCGGGGAAAGACGGGTCCGGGGAATATACCCAAAGGATACCCTTGCATCCAAGGAAAGGGACGCCGAGACTTAGCCTCGGCCTTGTATTAACGCGATTGTTAACCCCCTCCCTCACTTGACCTATTTCAAATAAATCATGTGTTCATGAGTGCAGATGGTTCGATCAATTATACCGACAACATCAGTCCAAAGCTAATGGGGTGGTTCGGACTAACGAACCAAATCACTCCCACACCTTGAATCTTTGATGGATTCCAGGCATCGATCGCCACAGCAATCAGGAAGATTAGTCCCTCTATACATCCCGCCTGAGCTCGGGCTGGAACGCCGAGCCTGCGAAACACGGACATTTCATTCAAATGACTAGGGGCACACCGCCCGGAGGCGACTTCGACCATACTCTGCCAAAGGGATGAAACTCCACGACAAAGGTGGGACTAAAGTATTCGGCAAGGAGCTACACGCGACGAGAGGAAATCCCTCACCATATGACCCATCGTCGGCATCAATACCTCCGCCCTCGAAGGGATCAAAGGGTGAGCAGAACCCCATCTTCGGCCAAGCCTGGTTGAACACAGCAGAAGGCTGTATTAAGGGCTCATGCCTCGAAATGGCAAAACATACCAGACCTCGAAACGTCTCCTACACATCCCACAGCAGGGAAGAACTACTCTGCTCCCTTGTTGTTTCTTTTATTTTGCTAACCTATATGCAGGTAGTCAGCCGAGGCATTCATAAGTTCTAACTCCACTCGGAGATCTGAGGCCTCTACGGGGCCTACCGTGCTCTCTTCCCTCGACCGGACTTCCAATCTAAAAAGGGTCCCGCCAGCAAGATTATTAGCAGAGCAGCACACCCCCCAGAAGAGGATCCGACAAAATCGCAGGCCTTTCTTCTACAGTCAGACGACATGTGATGGCCTTCTCTTAAGGACATCGTCCCCTCAGAAGGGCCAACAAATGGCAGGCTGAGTTTCAAAACAGAATCATGTAAATGGATAAGATGATCAGAGGAGCCGCACCCACGCGAGCCTAGCTCACAGCAACAAGACGACATTTATTTGCAGCCTATATTTATGCCAAGAAATAAAGATTATCTTTTCGGCATTTCATACTTTGAAAATGACTATTTCGGCATATTCGCAGCAAAGCCCTCTCCGCTGAATACGTCCCGAGATACTCGGAGACTTAAATGATTCAACGCCCACACGGCCCTAGGGTCGGAACCCCGAGCTCACAACGCCCTCACAATGCAACTCCGAGTTCACGAGAAGATGTCTTCAAGCTTAAACAAACTCGATGACTCGGAGACTGTCGCCAATCGCTAAGCACTTGAAAATCCGAAACTGTAAGACCCCTAGCGGGCAGACTCAGCATAAGCAGATCTATTCTACATCATACAAACTGTAAGACCTCAATAGGCATGACAAACTATAAACCTCAATAGGCATGAAAACCCTGAAGTTTAGGCTATACATCACATTTGTAAGAATCCCTAAAGGGCATACCCTCAGTGTAGATGCCTAAACTATCGCTTGGGATCAAAAATGACTACGACCAAATGCACATGACTATGGTCAAAATGGCTGATACCACCAAAATAATGCGACTCGGGTATGCCCGACTGTCGCTAAAAATTGCAGGCCACTACTTCGAACATACTTCGGAAAGAACCGGTTAAAACAGGCTTCCCTTAACAAGCAAAAGCGAGCTCCGGCCACGTTGACTCCAAACATCAAGACCGTCGATCTACTCGACCAATGAGCTATGAACCTTACGAGGTGCTCGAAACATCGCCGACAATGACTTGAAATCGAGGTTCCTCTGGAACCGACGACGGGTCAGGAAAAAATACTCTAAAAAGACCTTAACGAGCGGAAAGAAAGACTACAAAAAAGCCCACTAGAAAAAACAGCGTAGGAGCCATTATCGCCAGCTAAGCAAGCCTACGGGTCTCATATTGAAAGGTCTATATGACCAAACAGCGTAAAAGCCATTGTTGCCAGCAAAAGAATTTCGACAACTTGAGGATTAAAATGAGCTCGAATCGTAACCCGATTCGGAGATCGGATCCAAAATAGTTAACTATGCAAGCCTCCGGGCAACATACTGAATGGTCTCAACGACCAAATGGCATAAATGCCACTATAGCCAGCCAGAAAATCGAGGAAATTTAAAGGTTGATTACAGCTCGAATTGCAATGCGACTCGGAGACTGGACCCAAAAACTGCAATACACCTAAGGGCACGACATAAGAACCACTGTCTCCGGCCGAAACATCGAGGAAATTTAAGGGTCAATTAAAGCTCGAATCGCAACACGACTCGGAGATTGGACCCGAAAACTGCAATACACCTAAGGGCATGGCATAAGAACTATTGTCGTCGGCCGGAAAATCGAGGAAATTTAAGGGTCGATTACAGCTCGAATCGCAATGCGACTCGGAGACTGGACCCGAAAACTGCAATACGCCTAAAGGCATGGCATAAGTGCCACTATCATCGGCCGAGTAAACCTCCAGGCCATGTTCCGGTAAGGTCACTTCGACCCAGAGTAAAAAGGGCCATCATCATCCGCCCATGCAGGCAAGAAAGAGCTTGAGGGTCAATTGAAGCTCGAGTCACAATGCAACTCGAAGACTGGACCCAAAATAGTTGGAACGACAATTGCCTAAGGGAAAGAGATAAAAACGATTGCTACCTGCCCGCACGAGCATAAAAAATTTGAGGATAAGAAGGCTCAAGCTAGATCCCGACTCGGAGACTAAGCCTAAACAACCGGGCCAAGCACGGAGGCCCCAGCACCTGCCCGCGCCAAGGATCGCACTTAAGAGCCCCTGGGTCTGTCCGATCCATTACGGGCCTATGAGGACCTCACCAAACACCAAAACCAGCCAGCTCGATCGAAAAAAATAATAGAAAAAAGGTACAGGAGAAATAAAGCTTCAAGTTTCTTCTTATATATTACATGCGCAAAAAAAGCGCATTCTCCATCTACAAGCATGCCCTACGTATATCAGAGACAAAGTGACAAAATTGCAAAGTCTACACTCTACACTAAAGCGATACAACTTATCGAGTTCTCCCTCCACAACATCAATAAGAAATGACCGAACGTCACACTCGTCCACCCTTGCTCGAGCCAATTCCTCCGAGAGGACGAAGCCCCTTGCATCGACCTCCGCGAGTACCTCTCTTCGGGATCTACAACGAGCATACTCCTCGATCTACTTCCCCTGGTCGAGGGCTTGCTTTAGCTCGGCTTGGGCATAAGCAACATCCTTCATACGAATCGCCATCTCACAATCAGCCTTGGTTCAGCTTAGTGCCGCTTCTGCCCGGGTATCAATTATCTCGGCTCTAACCTTCGAGAGATTAGATTCGAGTTTCCCAATCATATCCGCTTGAACTTTGGCATTGTCACGAGTCAAACGGAGTTAGAACTCGAAGGCAGGAACCTTAGCTGAGGCACTCATCTCCTCTAAAGTTCGAGCCTGCACTTGAGCTTTTAGCTTCCCGCAAGCAACTCTGACACGATTGACATCGCCTTTGAGGTACTCCAAGGCCTCCGCCTTTCTCTACAACTGATACGGAAAAAGGGGTTAGCCTTATGGTTATAAAGGAGTGAAACGCGTACTACAGAAAGTTACCTGCTCCATCAAATAGCTCTCATAGTTTGAGCTCCGGTGCGCCTCATATCGCCAATGCTGCAGCTCAACTTCCTTCTCCTCGCTAAGGAGCCTAAGGGATTCGCCCTTATCCAGAATTTTCTGAAGCTTGGCCCCTTGACAGAGCAGATCAAACCTAAGCCTATCACAGGCCTGCACAGGGAAGGTTCAATAGAGGGAGGAGGGCACGGGGCACAGGGGAACTATACATGAACTCACGACAAAGTGAAGCCGACGAGCTTCCTCGAAGTCGGAACACACTCCTGTTGATCTTGCCCCTACGGACCCAGAAGAACCGACCTCAGGCACTGCGTATTTGTTCAAAGGAACTGTCGGCCGGGAATCAGGAGCTTCAGGAGCAGCGGACCCGGGCGACGCCCCTTCCTCGAAAATGTGAGCCCGACCATCACCACTAAAGGCTCCATCACCTTGCGGGTGCCCCATCCCAAGGAATTGCCCGATATCTGTAAACGGCGAATCCAGCACAAATGGAAGGGGAAAACATTACCTCGGGTATGCGAAGGTAAGGCAAAGGCAGCATATGCACATACCTTGGTATTGCACTCCCCATCCGGTACGAAGTACAGCTCGCCACCTGCGCTCCTCGCATGACGAATGGGTCACCAGCTTCCGGACCCATCCAGGTAGATCATGGACTTCACCCGACATCCATGAAGTTGCTGCAACAAGGGAGACAACATTATTACTCAGCTGATTCTTGCTATAGGCGAAAACTAAAAAAGTACCAAACACCTCACTCACATGCATAATTCCACCCTTCGGGAAATGGCAAAAACTCCACAGGGATAATGTTGGTCGTCCGGACCCGGATAAACCAACCAGCCCACTCTCGATCCCGACTTTCCTCATTATCAGTAACAAAGGGCGTGGACGAACGACACCTCAAAGTTAGCAGGAATCGATGATGGAAGGGCCGATATAGCCTGATGAGGTGATCAAGCATGAATTCAAGCCCGGCCTTCTCCGCGAAGAACCTCATCATCAACGCTATTCGCCAAAACGACGGATGAATCTGTGCTAAGGTAACCCGTTACATCAAGCAAAAATCAAGCACTACCCTATCAGAGGGGCCAAATGCAAAAGGGTATAGGTATACGCTCAAGAATCCATCGGTGGAGTCTGCAATACCCTCATCTAGGGAAATCACCTGCAGTGTTATCCCCTCGCTCCACCCGTAGTATCTCCTTGCCATCTCCAGGTGTTCCTCTCTTATCAAGGACGCCATCTCCAGAGCGAAGTCCCTCAGTTCCTGAGCACCAGGAGTAATACCCCTCGTCCCCTGCTGGATCGGCCCCGAAATGGTTTCCATGACTATAGTGAAACTAACAGGTCAAAGCAAGGGCGTGCATCAACACTTTTTGCGCCTAAAGAGATGAAGTACCTCGTGCCAAAGCAAAAAGGTGGCTGTCTAAAAATAGTGAAGTCTTGCGAAAAAAACGAAGCCGCCCCACATATATGCGATAAGCAGCGATGATTCGCCTGCCCGAGGCAAGCCCTGGGAAGCCAACAGCCTCGATACAGATCGACGGGTCAATACCCGATCCAGAAAGAATTCTTTGACGAGAAGTCAAGACTCGAGAGGTCGTTCGTATTATCTCTGAGTTCAAGATAGCACTCTACGTCAAGAACCCCCGGCCTAAAAACGTCAGACTTTCGGAAGATTTAAACGCCAACACTTGATGCAAGGCAAGTACCTAGTCTCGTGATCCCCTCTTTCTGAAAAGAGGAATAAATAAAGGAAGCTTCGATCGCGAAAGCTCCACGAAGGTCTGAGGAAGTGAATGAATACAGGCAAAGTCCTCAGCAGAAGTCTATCTTATACATTTTAAAGGGGCTATCTACATCAAGATCAATAGGGGCCCCCGGGTACCCGAAGAGGACCTTCATCCAGGGTAACATTCCTGAAGGCCCTAGAATTCGGTGCATGATCTCCATACAGCTCGGAGGGCTTCGATAGCCCGGACCTATCAGATCGATCTAGGATTGGTCCGAAGTATGACGATGGGTTTGGACGAGAGCTATGCCGATCAGCAGAATACCGGGATGGACGCCTGCACCCAAGCCCGATATCAGCAGCAAGCAAACAAAAGAAAGTGTTCAAAAGGCCCCGAAGGGAATGAGAGCATATAGAAACAAAGCAAAGTTTGAAAGCAAAAATCAACGGGGTTTATGCTTATTCATAAAAATTTATGTACATGCAGCCCTAGAGGGGTCGTTACATACAACTTACAAAAGCCTACAGGAGTCTACGCCCAGAGCGGAGGAACGGAAGGATGTACATGCAATGAAACCCGGTGCCTTGTCCGTCCTCGAGAGTCCATCTCCAGTATCAGCATCCTCGGGCGCCGCACCCTCGAGCACGTACCCTCGAGGGTTACTCCTTCAATCTCCACCTCCCATAGGTTCCCATCTCAATCCCCTGAGGGATCGCCGCCGGAGAAGATGAAGAAAAGGAAAATGAGGGGACACAGAGGAGGCAGAGAGAAGAGACATGGCCTGCCGAAGCCAAAGGTTGAAGATTCGGCGGGCCCCAGCCTTAGCGGTCGGTAGTTCCATTTTATCCCTTGGGAAAGAAAATGCCCAAGGGATGAAGTGCCACACCAGGCCCGGGTAAGAGAGTGAGAAGCGGTGCATAATCTGAACTGCTATCTACATAAGAGATAAACTGACTCCTTGTCCATCATCACCTTGGCCCAGCAGTAGTAGAAAGAGCTAGCATCCCGACGACCGCAACAACAGTGGAACGGCACGTTTATGTTCGACAAAGGGAAATCCTGGGAGAAGGCCACAACACAGTCTAAGGAAACTCCTCCAAATGGCCTTAAGGTCAAGAGGCCCTAGCATGATGTTCGGGGGTGAAAGAAGATGATAAGAAGGGAAAGGCAAGCGAGCCAACGAAAGCACTAGGATAGGAAAAGCAAAGCCAAGTCACCCCCATTTATAGGAGATTACGACACGGTCATCTAGGCTTTGGAAGGCTGACCGATGGATGCAGTTAATGCATCCATAGAAAATCGAGCCGATGGCATACATTCACCTTGAAAAACAAGAATCAGGACTACAATGAATGAAGTTGAAAAGCACAAGCATGTGGATGTCCAATCACCGCGAAGCTCAAGCCAGGAGTCGCATCATCGGTATGTCGTCACTGAAAGAAGCTCAAGGAGTCAAGTGTCAGAATCATTTCCCATCTCTTCATTATGGGAAACGCATAGACTATCTGTATGTGGCAAAATCAGAAGACTTGATTTCTCACTGTCGAGACATTTCGGAAGCATGCCTCAGGACCCCGAGGGTGGGAGGCCTCAATCAAGTTCCCGACCTCGGGGCTCGTCGAAGCCCGACTCTGAGGAAATGAAGACCGAAGCTAGGATAGAGGGAGAATCCCCCAAGGTACATGGCTATGTCTGACAGGCCCGGCCTATCCAGAGCTTATACTGAGGCATCACGTCAAACCACCCCATCTCCATACTTTGTGTTTAATCTCCACATATTTGTATCATACAGTATTCCCTCGCCTATATAAGGGGAACCCATACCACTTTGTAAAGGGTGGATGTTGCTCCATTTTCTCCACAAATGCAATAATATCTCTCTCTCTCTCTTTTCTCCTATTTTGCTTGTTCTCACTGGCCCGATGCCACTTTAATATCTATTGTCTTCTTACTTGTTTCATTCTATATTGCGCAATACTAGACATAAAGAGCCTCGCTTGATCATATCCTTAATTGTTATCATATTCCCAGTTGCCCCTGATAGCTCGAGCTCAATTCGAATCCCGACCCCGAGATCCTTATCGACCGGCTTTGCATCCGGGCAACAGGCCCCTTCGGTTTGATTACTATCTTGTTTTAGCTCGCATTTCATCATTAAGCTTCACGTTCTTAGCATCAACTGCTCTAACAACTATCTCGGGAATAGATCACGTATTTTTAGAATCACATTTACAAATTTAATTATTGTTACCATTCTTACGGTAAACAGAGGTGATGGTGTACATGTGATAGAGATAAATGAAGAATGGGACCCTGAGGGGTCGATCGGGCTTATTTGAGAAGGCGATGACTTTAAGGTTGCAGTCACACTTACTCTCGTTGTGGTTCAGACTCAGGCACTAATTGATGTTGAGGTAACTGCACCAGTCCCATTCGAGGTGGAAGTGGCTCTGCTCGCAGCCACATTCGCTCCCTTTGAAGTAGAAGTGGTCACACCTTTTACTGTGACGGTATCAACCACACCCCCATTCAACTTAAAATAAATACCCTGGGATTATGTTGTCGAGGTTCGGTGGAAAGGAAAAGCCAAGATAGAGGAATCTGACGCTGCACAAGGGATGACTAGAACTGGAAGAGTCTATACACCTGAACACCTGGGAGGTTCAAGTAAGGAGGCCACTACTAGGTAGCCTGTCATTGAGACCGGGCCAGATGACCTGTGGATGAAAGTACAGGCTAAGGAGTATTCTGTTGTTGACCATCTAAACAAAGTCCCTGCTCAGATATTTATCCTGTCACTATTGCAGAATTCAGAGGCACACAAGAACGCTATGATGAAAGTACTAAGCGAGGCTTATATACCCAATAACATCACTAGTGGAGAAATGGCCAACATGGTTGGGCAAGTACTAGAAATTCATAAGATTATCTTCCACGAAGATGAGATACCGCCCGAGGGTTTGAATCATAATCGAGCACTGCATATCATAGTGCAATTTGAAGACAAGTTCATTGCCAAGGTCCTGGTTGATGGAGGTTCGAGCCTAAATATTTGTCCATTAGACACTCTGAAGAGGTTGGACAAAGGTTTCCGCGAGATATGAGTAGGAAGCATGAATGTGAAGGCTTTCGATGGGTCCTAGAGGGCCATGATCAGAGAAATCAACCTTTGCTTGCAGATGGGGCCAACTTGGTTTGACATTGAATTCCAAGTGATTGACATACCAGCGTCATATAATCTTCTGTTGGGCCGACCATGGATCCATACTGCTGGAGTCGTACCTTCCACAGTACATAAAGTCGTGAAGTTTGAATGGAACTACCAGGAGATTATCATTCACGGAGATGGAAGTAACCCCATCTACACTAGTCAAACCATCCTGGCCATTGGACATAGAAGAAGGCTGGGAGGGGAAACCTATCATTTCATCGAACGGGTCAATGACGTCGAGAAGGATAAGTGGTGGAGTAACAAAATGGAAAGCATACTAGCATGGTCCGGATATGAACCCAGCAAATGGTTGGGAAGGAACCTCCAAGGCACCACCAAACCAATATAGCTGAAAAATCATGGTACCACCTTTAGGCTCGGATACCGGTATACATGGCAAGAGGGCAATGATTGGTCGCCTCCATGGCGCGGACCGTATTACCCTCTTGAGCAACTAGTGTCACGTTTGGAACAAGCTTTTTATCAGGATGACACAATATGGGGAACTACAGAGGAAGAAGCACTAGCTGGGTTGAAGAATTTGTTCTTGGAAGATAAGGACATGGATTGCGGTTCCATAATTGAGGAGGAGGAAGAAGAAGGCCTTACTATTCAGACTGTGCCGAAGGGAGTTGTTCTCAGGAACTGTACCGCCACACCATCCCGAGCCCGCCGAGTCCCTGGGTAGATTGGCAGAATTTACTTCTATAGCCATTCTAGGCATTTAAGATTTCCTGTAATTTCGTTTTAAGTTTTACTTGTTTCAAAATAAATGCTCGATTCATCGAGCCGTGCTTTATCTAGACAATTTTTCAAGTTTTAATCAAATGCATTTGCTCTTTATTATTCACTATTATCTCTACAATTTTCCTTTCTACAGCGTTATTATTACTTTTCCTGATGAACCAGTGACTGTGACATGAATGAGTCAACGCATCAAGAGAATAATGATTCAGATGAAGAAGATGAGATACCCAAGGAAATTGTTAGGGAGGTTGAAAATTTTGAGAATAAGCCTAAGTCCAATCTGGACGAGACCGAAGCAGTAAATTTGGGAGACGCTGAGACCTTCAAGGAGACCCGCATCAGCATTCACTTGTTACCAACAGAGAAGGAAGAGTACATTCATTTCCTAAAAGAATATGAGGACATTTTCGCATGGTCATATGATGACATGTCCGGTTTGAGCACTTCCATAGTGGCTCACAAGTTGCCTACTAATCCTATGTGTCTGCCAGTAAAACAAAATCTCAGAAAGTTCGAACCAGACATGAGACTGAAAATCAAGGAGGAAGTTACCAAGCAGATCAAGGCCAAAGTTCTCAGGGTGGTTGAGTACCCAACCTGGCTAGCTAACATTGTGTCAGTTCTGAAGAAGGATGGGAAGGTTATAGTATGTATTGAATATCAGGATTTAAACAAAGCAAGTCCCAACGATGACTTCCCACTGCCAAATATACACATCTTGATTGATAATTGTGCCAATCATGAACTCTAATCCTTTGTAGATTGCTTCGTGGGTTATCATCAGATTTGGATGGATGAAGAAAATGTAAAGAAGATAGCTTTTATTAGACCATGGGGTGTATATTGTTACAAGATGATGTCATTCGGTCTGAAGAATGCTGGGACCACTTACATGAGAGCCATGACAACCATCTTCCATGATATGATACACAAAGAAATAGAGGTGTATGTGGATGATGTCATTATCAAAACCAAGAGGGCCGCAGATAATATAGCGGACTTGAGAAAGTTCTTTGACAAGCTCAGGAGGTACAATTTGAAATTGAACCCCGCAAAGTGTGCATTCAGGGTTTCCGCAAGAAATTTATTGGGATTCATCATCAGTCGCCGAGGGATCAAACTGAATCTGACTAAAGTCAAAGCTATTCAGGAGTTACCACCACCTAAGAGCAAAAAGGACGTAATGAGCTTCCTAGGGCGTCTCAACCATACCAGTCAATTCATAGCATAGTCCATAGTCATATGTGAACCCATCTTCAAGATGCTGAGAATGGATGCTGAAACAAGCTGGACAGAGGATTATCAGAAAGCTTTTGATAAGATTAAGGAGTACCTGTCCACACCACCAGTTTTGGTCTCGCCAGAACCAGGATGACCTTTGATACTCTACCTATCTGTATTAAATGGAGCCTTTGGATGTGTTTTGGGACAACATGACGAGACAGGAAGAAAGGAGCAAGCCATATATTACTTGAGTAACAAGTTCACGCCTTATGAAGCACGGTATTCTCTGCTTGAACGCACTTGTTGTGCTTTGAGCTGGACAACCCAGAAATTGAGGCATTACTTTTGTGCCTACAGTACATACCTCATATCCAGGATGGACCCTCTGAAGTACATATTCCAAAAACCCATGCCGACTGGAAAATTGGCCAAATGGCAGATATTGTTGAGTGAATTCGACATCATCTACGTGACTCAAAACGCGGTCAAAGGACAAGCACTGGCGGATCACCTTGCTGAAAATCTGGTAGGGGGAGCATACGAACCTTTGAAAACCTATTTTCCTGATGAAGAAGTATCATTCGTAGGAGAAGACATTACCGAAGAATATTCTTTGACGGAGCTGCAAATTTCAAAGGAGTAGGCATTAGAGAAATGTTGGTATCAGAAATGGGTCAGTATTATCATGTATCTGCTAAACTCAGATTTCCATGCACCAACAACATGGCAGTCGACATGAACGTTCATGAGTTGTTGGTGATCGGTGATTCAAATTTGCTTGTGCACCAGGTACAAGGAGAGTGGGCCACCAAGAATTCCAAGATATTGCCATATCTGCACTATGTGTAGGAATTGAGAAAGAGGTTTACAATGATACAACATCCAGATAAGAACTATATTGATCCTATTCTGGTGAGGATCCATAATCAGCCAGCATATTGTGCTCATGTCGAGGAAGAAGCAAACGAAAAACCTTGGTCCCATGACATCAAAGAATACTTATCAAAAGGGGAATACCCAGAGCATGCAAGGCATACTCAGAAAAGCACGCTCCGAAGATTGTCAAATCACTTCTTCCACAGCGGAGGAAACTTGTACAGGAGAACTCATTATTTGGGTTTACTAAGATGTGTTGACAGAAGGGAATCTTCTAAGCTACTTGAGGACTTGCATGCGGGGACATGTGGCCCACACATGAATGGTTTCATCTTGGAAAAGAAGATACTCAGAGCCGGTTATTTTTCGATGACCATAGGGGCGGATTGCATTCAGTATATCTGCAAATGCTTTCAATGTCAAGTGCATGCCGACATGATAAAAGTGCCGCCAAATGAGCTCAATGCAACAAGCTCACCTTGGCGATTGGTCCGATTGAGCCCACTGCTTCAAACTGACACAGGTTTGTTCTGGTATCCATTGACTACTTCACGAAATGGGGTAGAAGCTGCATCGTACAAAGCTGTAACCAAGAAAGTTGTCGCAACTTTGTCAAGGATCGTATCATCTGCCGATTAGGAGTTCTCAAGTCCATTATTACCGATAACGATGCCACTCTCAATAGTGATCTGATGAAAGCTATGTGTGAAACTTTCAAAATCAAGCACAAGAATTCCACAACTTACAGACCTCAGATGAATGAAGCCATAGAAGCCGCCAACAAAAACATTAAGAATATACTAAGGAAGATGGTAGAGAATCATAAGCAGTGGCACGAAAAGCTACCCTTTGCTCTGTTGGGGTACCGCACTATAGTTCGTATATCAACCGAAGCAACTCCCTACATGCTGGTTTATGGTACCGAGGCTGTCATCCCAACCGAGGTAGAGATTCATTCTTTAAGAATCATACAGGAAGCTGAACTCAGCGATGCAGAGTGGATAAGGAGTTGTTATGAACAATTGGCCCCTATAGATGGAAAGAGGATGAACGCAGTGTGTCACAACTAACTTTATCATAATAGAATGTCCATAGCTTTCAACAAAAGGGTCAAACCAAGGCAGTTCGCACCAGGGCAGCTGGTATTGAAGAAAATCTTCCCACATTAAGATGAGGCCAAAGGTAAATTCTCTCCCAACTGGCACGGTCTGTACATGGTTCACAGGGTGCTGACAGGAGGAGCACTCATACTTGCAGAAATGGATGGAGAAATCTGGCCAAAACCAATCAATTCAGATGCAGTCAAGAGATACTATGCTTAGATACTTTACATTTCCTCATTTGATGTAATTGAACTATACTTGACCTGATTCCTGTTTAAGAGGGGATATGTAGGAAGTCTTATGGGTTTGGTCATATCATAATAAAATTTTCATTTCCCCCAAGATCAAAAACTAGGGCAGAATTTTGAGGAGGGTCCTCAAAATTCTGGAGCAAGTCCAACCAACGCTATCACATGCCAGAAAGTCAATAATCATTTAAGAAACTGGGGCAGAATTTTGAGAAGGATTCTCAAAATTCTGAAAAGATTCAGCAAGGCTTATTATTTGTAAACAGTCAAAAGATCTCCCACCAAACTAAGGCAGACTTTTGAGTAGGACCCTCAAAATTCCATAAGAGAGCTGTAGTGTCTTTGAGACGTGTTACAATCACTAGTTCATCAAAATTACTTGATATATCAATATGTTTCCAAAACAACTCTATTTTTATCTAATTGTATATTTTCGAAAACTCTACTTCCATAACAGTTAGGTGTCGCCGAAGGAAACTTGAAAGGCTTTCAAAACGAAGCAAAGCAAGGCCGGCAGACGAAGGCACGAACCAACCTTCCCCCACAAAACTTACAATTTTTCTTTAAACGCAGGCACATTTGACATAACGATAGCATTCACAAAACATGTATACACAAAGATAATTCACTATCAATTAGGCCATCAGACATCGAATACATCTAAGACATACACTACTCTTATTTGTTACCCGCTCTTTGTATGGGACTAATCCCTATCCCCCATATTTGCATGAGGCTAATCCTTGCCTCCCAATTTGCATGAGGATAATCCCTGCCTCCTTGTTTGCATGAGTCTAATCCTTGACTCCATCCTGCATTAGGCTAATTCCTGCCTCCCTACTTCCATGAGTCTAATCCTTGAATCCATCTTGCATGAGGCTAATCCTTGCTTCCCTGTTTGCGTGAGTCTAATCCCTGACTCCACATTTGCATGAGGCTAATCACTACCTCCCTATTTGCATGAGTCTAATCCTTGACTCCATCCTGCATGAGGCTAATTCCTACCCCCCTACTTGCATGAGTCTAATCCTTAACTCCATCCTGCATGAGGCTAATCCATGCCTCCTTACTTGCATGAGTCTAATCCTTGACTCTATCCTGCATGAGGCTAATCCCTACCTCCCTACTTGCATGAATCTAATCCTTGACTCCATCCTGCATGAGGCTAATCCTTGACTCCCTACTTGCATGAGTCTAATCCTTGACTCCATCATGCATGAGGTTAATATCTGCCTCCCATTTGCATGAGTCTAATCCTTGACTCCACATATGCATGAGGCTAATCCTTGACTCCCTATCTGCATGAGTCTAATCCTTGACTCCATGAGGCTAATCACTGTCTCCCCATGCTTGCGTGAGGCTAATCCCTACCTCCCTATTTGCATGAGTCTAATTCCTGACTCCACATTTTCATGAGGCTAATCCTTGCCTCCCTACCTGCATGAGTCTAATCCTTGACTCCATGAGGCTAATCCCTACCTCTCATGCTTGTATGAGTCTAATCCATGCATCCATATTTGCATAAGTCTAATCCCTACCTCCCCATGCTTGCATGAGGCTAATCCCTGCCTCTCTATTTGCATGAGTCTAATCCCTGACTCCACATTTGCATGAGACTAATCGTTGCCTCCCTACTTGTAGGAGTTTAATCCTTGACTCCATCCTCCATGAGGCTAATCCCTGCCTGCCTACTTGCATAAGGCTAATCCTTGCCTCTATACCTGCATGAGGCTAATCCTTGACTCCACATTCGCATGGGACTAAGCATTGTCCCTTTTGCACAGATATTGCTCTATTTTACTATCTATTTGCTTTCCAATCGGGCTAAGCTATGCCCTCCATTTCACAAGACTAATCATTGTCTTGATAACATCATGACTATTGCACATCGCCAATCTATCCGAAGGCATCATAGTCTAAAGGCATCATCCTCATAGCCGGAAGACACCATGTTATGGCCTGAGGATCTCTCAAATTTGCATATCATTATTCAAAGGCGTCATGGTTCGGAGGCACCATTGTCATGGCCCGAGAACATCATTTCATGGCCTGTGAATTTCTCACTAAACAATTCATAGACCAGGACGTCATGGTCTAATGACGTCATTTTTAACCGTCTGAAGACAACCTTCATGGTCCAAAGGGAATTTGCATCATGTTTAAATTTTCGCAAATACACGTTTGTAGCATCTTTCATCTGCAGGTACCAGTAAGCAACCTCTGTCCTAGCAGGAGTGATCTCACTCCATTTCCCTCCAACCGTCCCAAGCTTTAACCACTCACCGTAGCCACTTCCGCATCGCGTGTCCGTTCTTGCAGTAATTTCATCGGCATACTCTACAAATGAATCCAGAACTACACATGGCCTAATTCCTATAAAACTAGGGATATGTAGGCAACTCGAAAATCGGAGTCTGACCTCTATCCTTCAAAATATGCCGCCCAGTCAAAATTGGCCATCATTTCTTTACCCGAAAACTCTTTCATCCTTCCCGGGTAAAGAGGGGCAGTTGTTGATACCCAATTTTTTTCTATATTTTTTATATGCATAAATACCTTAAAAATAGCACACACACACACACACACACATATATATATATATAAGCATGCACAAGGGTTTTATAATTTTCCCATAACTTTAAAATTTTAAACTGATTTATTTCCTTCCCTTTTATTCATAAAATCCCCAATAATTATCCCTCAATTTATTGTTGTGTTGATTTAGTCATTTGATTTCTATATTTATGCCAAAACATGGTTAAAATATTTTTTGTGCATTTTTACAATTGCATTTTTGTATTTTTAAAGCTAAATTGCATATAATTGCAATATTAGCCCCATTAATGTATAATTATATTTATTTGCGTAAAATTGATCTCCTATATTTTGAAAATTTTAAATGTCTATTTTAAATCATTTGAGTACACAAAATTATTTTTCAGAAATTATTTATTATTTATTATAAATTATATAAGGAAAATTGGCTATTTAAAATGTAGCCAAATTTGCCTTTCAATTTTAGCCCAATTTAGACCCAACCCCAGCCCAATTTCTAACCAAATTACCCAACCCCAAAACCTGCACCCACCTACCAGCTCCAAGACCCGTCAAATCCCGGTCATTGATCTAAAAGATCAATGACCCTCGTCTGTTCATTCCTTTTTTATCCCAAACGACACCTAACCCTAGCTCATTATTCAGAGACTGTCGCCTCTATATTCTCTCATCTCCTCTCCTCTCTCAACCACTCAACCTAACCCTAGTTCCTTCAACCACCGTCCTCCCTTTCTCCGGTCTTCTTCGGTGATCTCCCTTCAACTCCTAAGCCTCCAATGGCTCCTCTAATGCTATGCATGCCTTCTCTAAGGTCTTCAAGGGACCTAGGCCACGCCGACTTGCATCTAGGGTTTTCCATCTGGTCTATTCTTGGCTAATTCGATATGATTTCGAGCAAAATCATGTTGTACTTGTTACGATCTTTGAGATTTTAGACAGGTTCTTTCATCTCTACTTGGGTTTCTTCTGAAACCCTAATTTTTGCTTACATCTCCTAGATTTGTACGATTTTTAAATGATCTGAGTCTGTTTCTTTGATGTTTTACACTATCCTTGTAACTCTTTACAAGAATCATTGATTTCAAAGTGTTTTCACCTTCTTCTAAAATTAGGGTTTTCGGAACTCCTTTTAAAACCTTGTTTAAACTGATTCCTTATGTTTAAACTTCCATCTCTTGCATATTTCAATGGATTCTATAATTTTACTACCTTTTCAACGCACCTATGTTGAAAGCCCTAAAATTCTAAGATTTCTTTGTTTGGTTCTATGTGTTAGATAGGTTCTTTAACCTGCATGTTTGCTATGTCTGGTTATTCTACTGTATTTATATGCTGAATACTGAATCTTGACTTCCCTTTTGATTGATTCTGGATCTCCTATTTTATGGTTTGATTGAAAGACCTTCCTTAAACCCTCAATTTCTACCTCTTCTATTCAAATTAACTGATTCGCCTACCTTGTTTGTTGTAGTACTTTATTCTTGTTGAACTATTTCCTTAATTAGAGTTTTTCTGAAAACCTAATTATTTACCCTATACTTACTGGATTTGATTCTTTCCTTATTTAGTCATACACTGATTTCTTTCTTTATCTGCTACTTTTTCTTATCGTTTGAATTGATTCCCTTAATTTAAGGGAGTACTTGTCCTGATTTTGCTCTAATTGATTCTGAGTTCCATAATTACTATGCTACTATGATTCTTACCTTATTTTTATCTGATTTCGAACTACTATATATACACACTCTCTCATTAACACAAGACACACGAACACTTTGGTTAAAAGCTCTCTCTCACACTTAAACGTTTTGCTATCTCTCTTTTGTGCTACTTGCTACTATTCTGAGTTAGCCGACTGCAAGCCAAGGCTAACTATTGTGTTCTCCTACTCCTTCACTTTTGTTTACTATTTTCTTTACTGGTATGTTCTAGTTTCAATTCAGGTTCCAACAATAATATGGTTCTTTTATTGCTTCAATTCATCCTGTTTCTAGTTTGCTTTTACTTATGGTTTTGCTGTGAAACTTGCAGTTAATATGCTTACATGATTAGAATGTTATGAACTCCCCTTCCTTAGAACCAGTATGAGCATGTTACCCCTTCTATATAATTTGTCTCCATGTAATCTTGCACTATCTAGACTCTGATATGAATCCCCTCTAAGTAGTCTACACTCCTAACTGATATGGTTCAGGGATTGAATCATGTGGATCCTATACTAAACCCTCCTAAGCATTGCTAGTTCGGTGACCCTATCTGATCAGTTGTGTCTGAGCATGTTTGTACCAATTCCTAAGACCTTTGCATGTTATGTGTTTTGTGTTCTGTGTATCCCCAAATCTCTTGACCCCTGTTTGTGACAACTGAACTTGCTTTGGTTCTGTGACCCCTGGTTGTGTATGGACCTGTCTTAAGGGTGTTGTGCTTGGATTGTTGTTTACTACTCCGCTCTCTTTTCAAATTGTCTTTGTTGTTTTACTAAAATATTTCAAACAAACTTCCTTTTAATACTGTTTTCCCACTAAAACCTTTCAACTATGTCAAGCACTCTCACTATACTCCTAAGTCAATAAGTTCTGCCCCCTCCAGTATGTGTGCTGCCTTGGGATACTCTTGAGAACCCTCTGAACTCTGGCATACTGAGGCTGGCCATTCCATACTGCACTTATTCAATTTTGGTTACCAAGTCTAGGTGCAAGCACTGCCTGGGATCCTTGAGATCCTTAGGGAACTTTAATGCACCTAGACTATGACATTATCCATGGAATTGAGGCATTTAAGGTTATTGGAGGCTTTGGAAATTTGGGCCTATCTATAGGCTCCCTATAGAATAACTTCTTATTTTCTTATTTACTTATATAATTCATTCATATGGTCTATAATAAATTATAAACGAATATTGGGGTGACTAGTGAAAGGGTGGGTAGTTATATGTTTTTGGGGTAATATGGGTAGAAACCATGCCTATAGGACTTTACAATTTGTTGTGTTTGCCTTTATAAGTAGAAACCATGCCTATAAGACCTTTGTATCTTGTCATGTTAGAAATCTTGCCTATAGGTCTCAATTGATTCCATGATAGGAATCATGTTTAATAGGTTTTAATCAGTTTCATAAGTAGATACCATGCCTATAGGATATAATCCAAATTAAGCTTCTGTTATAACAAGTGTTTATGTGTGTTTTCATTTGTCATCACGCCTACAAGTCTTTAACATCAGTATTAGACAAGTATATATCATGCCTATAGTGATTAATACCAAAAATTCTGCCTATAGATCTCACCTAAGTTTAGTTTAAATAACTGTCACGACCCTCACCATCGGGTGTCGTGATGGCGCCTACTATCGGAGCTAGGCAAGCCAAATATATAAAACATTTTTCCTTCTTTCTTCCAAACAATATAATAAACGAGACAAAATTTAAACAGAAGACTTTAAATCTAAAGCAACTGAGAACCAAAAGTGCGGAAGTTCTGAACCAAAATCCTACCCAGAGTCTGGTGTCACTAGCTCACGTACTACTACAGAATACTACAATCATTGTCTGCAAGGAAAATACATCATGTTTGTCTGATACAAGATGAACAAACGAAAAACATGGAAAGGGACTTCGGCCTGCGGACGCCAGCTAGGCTACCTCGAGAGTCCCTGGACTAAAGATAGCTCCCAGAAGTCCTACTGCTGCGGTCCGTAAGCTGCTCCCTGATTTGTGCACAAAAATGCACAGAGTGTAGCATCAGCACAACCGACCCTATGTGCTGATAAGTGCCTGGCCTAACCCCGGCGAAGTAGTGATGAGGCTAGATAGTACCTACCACAATTAACCTGTACAGATATATATACAACAAGTGCAAGAAAACAATAACAAGATAATACAAAATAAAACTAGGAGGGGACATGCTATCGGGGAGTAACAGATAAAAATGAAATATCGGAAATAAACAGTAGAAATTCTGGTTTCCATGATATATATATATATAGTGGACGGCGTGCCACACGATCCCATAATATCATATATGAGTGGACGGCGTGCCACACGATCCCATAATATCATATATAAGTGGACGGCGTGCCACACGATCCCATAATATCATATATAAGTGGACAGCGTGCCACACGATCCCATAATATAGTATATAAGTGGACGGCGTGCCACACGATCCCATAATATAGCATATAAGTGGACGGTGTGCCACACGATCCCATAATATAGTATATAAGTGGACGGCGTGCCACACGATCCCATAATATAGTTCATAATATCTGACTTCATATAGTAGACCCCTTCAGGGGAGAATAACAACTCAATACCTTTAACCCGGCAAGGGTACAGCTAACAGCCCAAAATATCCCGACAAGGGAGAATATATATATCAGTCTACACATCCCGGCAAGGGAGTATTCACAACACATTCTCCTTTTAAATCATTCTTCCTCAACCGTTCACATTATATGAAACTTATCAAATAAACAAGGAGCTTGTGTCACATTATTCGAATTAAAAGCAATCAAGACTCACGGTCATGCTAGACTCCGGTGCATAGATAACCGTCACCATGCCTATACACCGTACTCCACATTAGCAAGTAGCAAATATCATCCTAATCCTATTCCCTCAAGCCAAAGTTAGAACAAACACTTACCTCGAATGCTCCAAACTCAACTCACGCTTCTAGTATAGCTTTACCTCTTGATTCCACCACCAATCCGCTCGAATCTAGTCATAAGTTACTTAATCACATTAATAATTACTAAATGAATCATCCCCAATGCATGAAAATAGATTTTTCAAGGTTTTTCCCAAAAAGGTCAAAAATACCCCTGGACCCACGTGGTCGAAACTCGAGGTTCGGACCAAAACCCGGTTACCCATTCCCCCATGAATCCAAATATATGATTTGTTTTTAAATCGGATCCCAAATTGAGGTCCAACTTCTCAATTTGTAGAAAACCTAGGTTCTACCCAAAACACCCAATTTCACCCCTGAAAATCTTTGATTTGAAGTTGAAATTATGTTAAAAGATGTTAAGGAATAAAGAAATTAAGTTAGAAATCACTTACCAATCGTTTTGGAGAAGAAAAGTTGTTTGGAAAATCGCCTCTTAGGTTTTGTGTTTTTGAAAAGTGAAAAATGACTGAGATTTTCCGAACTTGTATACCTTTCTGAGGACCTGGCGCGGACCGCACAAAAATGTGTTGCGGCCGCACCGAGTGGGAGAAAAATTGGGGCTTCTCTGAACCCTTCCAGTGCGGACCGCACTGTTTTGGTGCGCGGACCGCACTGTTTTGGTGCGCGGCCGCGCTGGTTAACCTAAAACCCTGGCCCTCAGACTCAGCCACGCGGACCGCACAGAAAGGCATCGCAGCCGTGTGGCTCCAGCGCGGACCGCGCGGAAATGACCGCGGCCGCGCTGGTGTCTGCAACACCTGAACCTGCATTTTCTTAAGTCCAAGACCTCCCGGGCCCCATTCAAAACTCACCCGAGCCCTCGGGGCTCCAAACCAAACATGCACACAACCTTAAAAACATCTTACGGACTTACTCGTGCGATCAAATCGCCAAAATAACATCATATACATAGGATCAAGCCTCAAACACATGATTTTCTTTCTTCAACTTTCATAACTCAAATTCTCCATTTTTAGTCCGAAACACGTCATATGACGTCCGTTTTTAGCCAAACTTTACAGATAGTGCTTAACACATATTTAAGACTTGTACCGGGCGTCGGAACCAAAATACGAGCCCGATACCTATATTTTCTAACTCCTTTTCATTTCAAATTTTCATATCAAATTTCAGAAAAACAATTTCTTTCAAAAATTCATTTCTCGGGCTTGGGACCTCAGAATTTGATTCCGGGCACACGCCCAAGTCCCATATTTTTCTACGGACCCTCCGGGACCGTCGAATCCCAGGTTCGGGTCCGTTTACCTAAAATTTTGACCGAAGTTAATATTATGCATATTAATATCGAAATTCATCAAAGTTTTCAAATAATTCACATATTCTAACATAAAAACTTTCCGGCTACGCGCCCGAACTGCGCACGCCAATTGAGGCAACTAAAAGCAAGGTTTTCAAGGCTTCGAAAGCGCAGAACAAGGAAGAACTACGGTGATAACCCTTCGGGTCGTCACAATAACTCAATCCGGTTAACGCTTGGCTCACTTCTGAACTAATTTAATTAAGTGGTTTATATTTCCTTGAAACGAGTTCTTTTAAAAACTGCCTTAATCTGTTACTAGACAGCATGACTATAGGGATCAAAGGGTCCATTTCAAAACCTACTTTGTTTTACTATATAAAATGTAGTCATCAGTATTCCGCGTATAGGCAAGCCTGTAGGGCATTTTCAAAACTTGCAATTCTAAAACTGTTTCTGGGACTTAACGTTGTTCTAACTGGTTTTTAAAAGCAATAGGCAACTGGTAGGATCATTACCTCTGAGTTTATAAAATAAACTGCATGTCTTCTATATATTCACTTAAACATTATGCCTTAGGATACCGTTTAACAAAAGGCTCTTATTTGTGCTTGAGTCGTGCTGTTTATGTGCCTTGTTTGAGGAGGAAACTTTGAGCCTCTAATTGCTCCATTTTTTCTTATGTGCTAATGTCCTAATTGTTTTGCCTGTCGTCTTAGTATTTTCACCTTTAAAATCTTAGGGGTTTGTCTAGAACCACCTATAGGTAGAGGTCCTAAATCCCTCCAGGACCATTAAGAAGGGATGGGTAACAGCACCCAATAAAGGTCGTTGACCAACACTCGCTTTGAATGACCATTAAGGGGATGGGAAGGGTAGATATGGGATATGTTGACTACGTGCTAATGTCACGTGTATCCCCTCATTGAGGAGTGTTTACTGGACATTGTGTGGGGTAATCCTATAGGTTAACCAACCTAGGACCTCCCCCTTTTCCCGATATTCTTTTGTTTAAGGCTTTGTTTTATACAACTTGTCCAAAAACTTCTATCTTATTTGAGTCATACAAACATGCCTTATTTTAATTATTTTTTCAAGTACTTATTTGGACTAATTCGTGACTGTCAGTTCGGTTGGGACTCACAGTTGTGGACCAAGAGGGGTGCCTAACACCTTTCCCTCAAGGTCATTTAGAGCCCTTACCCTAATCTCTGGTAATGCAAATCGATCTAAGAGTTAATCGCTCTAGGTGCCATAACACACCATAATCCGTTAGGTGGCGACTCTTCAAATACCCAATTCCCAAAAGAAAAAGAGTTATCACACCCTATGAATGTCAAAACCCGGACCTATCTCTGCGGAGGGAAAAAAGGGGTGCAACATTGACAACAGATTCAACAAGGATGTGATTGCGTGAAGAGACCATAGAATCATAAACATATAGAACCATATCGGTAATGTCAAACATAGCCAACAACCAATGAAATTTTTCCACAATGTTTATGGGAATAATCACAAAATTAACTTGATCCCATGCGACATTTGCAAGTAGCATGTACCCCAATATGTATTCTAATATGAATTTCTGGGGTTTGATAACAACAAGCTTCTTATCGGCAGGAGCATTAATGTACCTTTGATAAATTTGTTCAATTCTAGTCTTGAACAAACAGTCAGTGGTTGTAAACCGTATTTTGTTTTGAGGATCATACTTTCCTCTCTTCCTCAAATAGTATAAAATAACATCAATATGCTAGAAAAAAATAGAGTTCATTATTTCACACTGCTTCATACAAATTAACTACAATTTTTAAACAAAAAAAGCTACAATATTCTTAAATAATAGAATACTACAGCTAATCATTAAATTCTGTCAAGGTATGTGTTTATCGTGTCGCTGAGGGCTTGTCCGGGAAGTGCAAAAGTATAAAACCACTCATTTTTATATACTTTCTCCACTTCAAGATCATACCACGGCTTAAGCTGATTATCTTTTACAGAATAAGGCACCTTCCTCCTATTTAAACACATAGCAATTACAATAAATATATAGATTCAACTGGAAATCCAAAAATTGAATGCACTCGAAAATATGAATTTTTTTATAAACTAACCTTTTGAAACCGTATCAGTACCAAAGAATAACCACTTATTGAATTCTTCCAACAAGTCAGGATTAACATCGTCGCCAATAACCCCAGTAAATGGATGCTTGATAAGGAAAATTGGAGGTCCAACAGAAGTGCTCCCCCTAGAATTTTTGTGTAATGACCCGACCGGTTGTTTTGAGCTCTAGTGTGTCATTCAGCAGTTTAAGGCCATGAGCAGCTTCACTTCAGGTATTATGACTTGTACGCATGGTCGGAATTGAATTCCGGGAAGTTCAGAGTTGATTTGGAAATAGAATTTGCATCTCGAAAGTTTTAAGTTGGAAGAATTGACAAGGATTGAATTTTTGAGTAAACGACCTTAGAATCGGGATTTAAAGGTTCCAACAGGTTTGTATGATGATTTGGACTTGGACATATGTCCTTATCGGGTTTTGGATGTGCCGTGAGCATTTCGACGCCGATTGTGAAAGATAGATTTTGGAAGAATTTCATAAATTTGGGTGGAAGTGCATTTCAATGCTATCGATGTACGTTTGGGATTCCGAGTCTGGAAGTAGCTCCGTATGGTGATTCTAGTATTGGTAGCGCGTCTGGAAGTGAATTTGCAGGTCTGTAGGTCATTTTGGAGTCATTTGGCTAAAGTTAGAAATTTGAAGGTTTTTGAGAAGTTTGACCGGAAGTGGACTTTTTTTATATTGGGGTCGGATTCCGCTTTCAGAAGTTGGTGTAGGTCAATAATGTCAAATATGACTTATGTGCAAAATTTGAGGTCAATCGGATGTGATTTGATAAGTTTAGGCATCAGATGTAGAGGTTTGAAATTCTAAAGTTCATAAAGCTTGAATTGAGTTGTGATTCGTGGTTTTACGTTATTTGATATGATTTGAAAGCCCGAATAAGCTCGTATTGTGATTTGGAACTGATTTGTGTGATTGGACGGGGTCCCGGGGGCCTCGGGTGGATTCTCGGTGGTTAATGGATTGAAAATAGAATTGAAGGAAGGGCTGAAGTAGTTGGGCTTCTGGTGTAACCGCACCTGCGTGAAGAGCACTGCAGGTGCGGGACCGCAGGAGCAGGAAGTGAACCGCAAAAGCATATTTTTGGCTGGGGAATGGAAGGACCGCAGATGCGTCATAGTCCGCAGAAGCGGAATCGCACCTGCGTTTATGAAGCCGCAGATGCGGAGTTGTGAGGCCTGAGGAAAGACCACAGAAGCGGTCAAGTGACCGCAGGTGCGGAAAGGCTGGAGGCAGTAAGGTTCTTTAAAATTGGAGTTTGGCTCATTTTCACTCCATTTTCTTTCATGGGAGCCGGTTTTGGAGCAACTTGGGAGTGCCATTTTCACCACCAAACATGAGGTAAGTGGTTTATACTAGTTTGAGTTCAATACATCGATTATGTATATGTTTTAAGATGGGAATTAGTAGAAATTTGGGATTTTGAGAAAGACCTAGAAATTTGGTATTCTTGGATTTTGACCACGATTTTGGACATGAAATTGAGAGTAAATTATATATTTGAGTTCATGAGGTTGTTGGGCAAACTTTATCTTCAAAAAAATTCGAAATTCGGGCACGTAGGCCCAGGGCGGTTATGTCAACTTTTCGATCGGGGTTAGATTTTGTTATAAATGGGACTATTATGAGTAATTGATCATATATTAATGGGTTTGCATAATTATTGGCTAGTTTTGGAGCATTGTGCATCGATTTGAGTCTTCGGAAGGGTGTGGAATGTCGGTTATGGAACTTTGGAGCGAGGTGAGTCTCCTTTCTAACCTTGTAAGAGGGAATTGTATCCATAGGTGAATTAATTGGATATGTGCTTCTATTTATGGGGGCTACGTACGCACGAGGTGACGAAAGTCTGTGCGTAGCTACTATTATTCTTAAGTCCGGGTAGTCTAGGACCCAAAAGCATGTTTTACTTGAAATAATTGTAACCTTATTGACAGTTTAAATTGCTTTAATCGTATCAAAGTAGTAAATGATTTTCTAAAAGAGTTCAACTTCGTTTTCTCGACTTGTAAAAGAGAAATTGACACCTCCTTTGAAAAATTGTTTCCTTGATGAAGTCTTGATTGACTGTTTGAATGTGTGTTTCTATTTGTACCTGTGTCGCATGTATGATTCGTGCGGGGTGATTGTTTATTGATATTTGATTGCGTCGCATGTATTATTTGCGAGCGGGATAGGAGATGCATCTATGGTTCGCGCCATTCGACCCTTTGGCAGTGCACAGTTTAAATATTTGTTGGATCGGGCCGCACGACCTCGGCATGATTTGCGCATGTTTGTATTGCTTTCCTTGAGATTCACAGATGTTGATATTTGTTATCCTTGGTCTGAGATAATGTATAAATGACAAAAATGAAATTGAAAATTTCCTATTAATGAAAGAATTATTTACTTGCCTCATGCTATTGAATTACAGCCATTTTTATAAAAATTCTCAATTTACTATATTATTGGTATATTATTATTGGACCACTAGTAAGTGTCAAAGTCGACCTCTCGTCTTTACTTCTTCGAGATTAGACGGGATACTTACTGGGTACATGTTGTTTTTGTACTCATGCTACAGTTGCTGTGCATTTTTGTTGCATAGGCACATGTACCTCTAGTGGCCTAATGGGCGTAGCAGCATGGTTGATACGGAGACTTTGGTGAGATGCATCACTCGAGATGACCCGCAGCCAGAGTCTCTTTCAGAGTATTGTTTTTCTTTCTGTCCAAATTTATATTTCTGACAATTATTGTACTTCATTTGATTTCCTAGTGATTGCCCATGCACTTGTGACACCGAGTTCTAGGGTGATTATGGGATATTCAGTACTGAAGACTATAAACACTTTTCAATATTCTATGAAGATTACTTTTTACTAGTTAAATTAAAGGAAATTTATGGTTTCAAAAATATTAAAATGAGAGTTTAACTAATTATTTAATGTTGGCTTGCTTGACCGAGGTGTCCGGTGCCATCACGGCCTTTAGTGGATTTTGGGTCGTGACAATATGGTATCAGAGCACTAGGTTCCCGTAGGTCTCATGAGTCATGATCAAGTCTAGTAGAGCCTTGTGGAACGGTACGGAGATGTTTGTACTTATCTTCGAGAGGCTACAGGGTTGTTAGGAGCACTTCCCTTCTTGATTCCTCATCGTGCAATTTGATTCCTTTGGGGATTATGTCCTTGTTTCTTTCTTACTCAATCTTATGTGATGCGAAGCTCTTATTATAAATCAATAATTGAAGAATTTTAATGGTACTACAGATAAGGTGCCGGATGTTTCTCCCCGCATAGTTGTTTGGGCTATTGTCGTCGCCTTGCAGAAGGATATTCTGTTGTTTCAGCTCAGTAGCTGTACTTTTGAGAGCTTTAAGGCTATGCACAGGTTGCTATGATGATTATGAACGGTTATAGTACAATATTGATATGATGGTAGAGTGTTTGCCTACATGTCGGAGCAGTGTATGACTTGAAAGGGGATGTACTCAGAGCACGATTCAGAGATTCGGTATTTTATTTCCAGTGGAGGAAAGGCAATCGGACTATAAATGTTCAGGTTTGGGTTGATAGGGTAACGAGACTTGGTTTTTTCAAGTTTGGTGGAATATTTATCTGCGACGTGGTGTCATCGTCCTTGATTGATGTGTTAAGTTCGTTGTTGTTATGATCTTCTACAATTCACCTTTAGGGTAGGATATTGTGTGATAGTATCGAAGAAGTGGCTATCAGAGATCACGGGATACGACGGTTTAGGATTGAATCGGTGTTTCTAATGTCGACGACTCGGGAAAGATGACCTTCAAGTTTAAAGTTAGTAGCGAACTATTGGTTCAAGTGCTACCGAGATAGATTTTTGATTTAAGGTATTAGCTGAGAAGCAAATGATGAGGAAGGACATGTGAGAAGTGTCAGGCGGTGGTTAAATTTCTGGAAGGCCAGGTGTAAGAAGCAAAAGTCAAGTAGTTTCTTAAAGGAGTGAGTTTGACCAAAGCGGGAGAATGGCAGAGCAGCATATAGGTTCAGTGGCAAGATAACTACATAACTTGAGGAAACATTTAGAGCGATTTGGGAATTTTAGTGAACAGTGATTGGGTCCACGGGCTTAATTTGAAATATTGGATATTATACGGCAAGAGATTGGATGCAACAGAAAGGGTGTTGCTTGATACGAAGAAGGATGCAATATAACTTTGAATTGAAAGATATTGTCGCACATTTAGTTTATGTCCATAAGAAGTGAACGGACTAGTACAGTTAGTGAATGAGCACTGGCTCAGGATAGGATATTGATATTGTAGTGATTGTACCCCATGCAGCAACGTTGGAAGATGTTGGCGTGTAATTTCCACAAGTGGGTTATCTCCTGTGAGTAAATCAGTGGTTGCATGGTTGGCAAAGCTTCTGCAAAGGATTCTACTGGCTATCCAGTAAGAAGTTGAATATGTGAATGTTTTTAGAGATTCAGAGTGTTCATGAAATGCTAACAAAAGGTTTTTGTGGAATTTGGCGGGTTGGTTGTGTAAGATCATGTCAACAATGAAGAAAGAATCTTGGTGGGTTCTAGAGTTGTATAATAGTGGCTTCAAGCTGGAGGGTCCTACTGCCTAAGATTGAGTTGCATAGTTATCTACTCGTGAGAATTCGGGTTATCAGCATATTGGTAATTTGTTACAGCCAAGGGAAAAGAACATAAGTGGTAATTTGAGCAAAGAAATTGACAAAGGTGTGCTATAGTTGGCCTTATTGACTCATGTTCAGGCTCTGGGAAGATTTAGGATTTATGCTTCATCCAGATGTGATTTACAAGGGAAGTGATTCAGTCAAGTGCCTCATTGAAATTGGTGTTCATATGCCAGCGGATCCTGGGAGTTGATTATATTCAGGACCAAGCCAGAGTGGGTGACTCTAAACAACGGTCCTAGTGAAATCAAAGGCTAAAAATATGGTTCCTAAGGATTTCAAGCCCACGGTATGGTTAAGAATCGAGCTTTTGTTGTGGATTATGATAAGAGGCTTGGAATGTTCTATGATGTCATCGACTCGCTGTGTAGCAAAAAGAGAGAATGACTCTGAATTTGTAAAGGAATTATCAGAATGGGTATATCAGTTGAAGATGCGAATATGCGCACAAGGAGGGTATGAGACGGTTTATGGGATTTGAGATAGCATGGTCTCGTGATACAAGGGCACTCGGGATAAGTGGGACTGAGTTCGTTATGTGTTGACTGGAGTTATTATTATTTCTGAGGCGATTAGAGATAACTTAGAAGAAGTTAGATTGGTTAGCCATGGTTGAATTGGCATATTGGTGGCGGTGATCAGATCCTTCAGCGTGATTGAGTTATGCATGTGATCTGTGACGGTACGTGCGAGGCTTGATGGCTGTCGTAATTGATTTATTTGGGAGTATTCAAGTATTATAGCCTCTTATGTGTAGGCAGATCCCAGAAGGGTTAAGGTGGTTTAGACCACTACTTGAGCATTTGGAATGTTCTATGGTTATGGAATTCACTCGCGTGTTGCTATGGCTCTCTTGGAATGAGATGAGAAAAAGGTTTCTATATGATGAAGTCTTTACTCTATTAGTGGTTCAGGAGTTGTGATGCAATTCTTGTTCCATTGTATATTGGCATGTTTGGTGCAGTGAGCGGTGTGAAATTTGAAAGTGAAGATCAAGGTTGTAGTTCGGTACTGGAAAGGATGTCACGAGCTCGGACGAGCAGGAAAGGGATTTGAATGTTTTAGAGTAAGCTGGTATTGTCTTCAGCGTCACCTGCAATCGGTGTTTTGTGAAAGAGGCTTTGCATCCTGGTTATGGATTTGTGATTTGCTTTATAGCGTTAGCGTGACCGGTGGTATGGATGTGCAAACTCGTTACATAGTGCGGAAGGTCGTGGGAGGGTACCTCACGGGAAGATTGTATAAGTGTGACATGTAGTCACTTGATTGATTGAAGATTTAAACCAAGTATGAAGATTGTGGTCGTATCACTAATTTGAGAATTTATGTTACGCCCCGTAATATAATGTCGATATTACATTCCGCAATATTATAATACGATGATTTTACCCTCTGCAGTAATATATTACGATGGTGTTACGTCCTGCAGTAATATATTACGATGATGTTACGTCCTGTAGTATTATATTACGATGATGTTATGCCTTGCAGAATTACATTACGGTGATGTCACGCTTTGCCGTATTAAGTTACGATAGTGCTGCACCCAGCAGTATTCCATTACGGTGATGTTACGCTTCGCAGTATTAAGTTACGACGATGTTGCACCCTATAGTATTGTGCGTTGAATTTGTTGTAAGGTAATTGACATCAGTCCAAGGAAAAGATTATTTGGAGATTATAAGGATTGTAAGTGGTGAATAAATTCTTGAAGGTGAGAGGGGAAGCAAGTCGAAGAAAATAAATTTCATTGAAATTTGGTATTTCAGGATAAAATACGGCCCGAGCTAAAATACCCAGTATTTATGGACTAGTACCATACAAGGTGCCACATGACCATGATAGTAAGGTGTATAAGGTATGTGAAAAGTGAGTAGTATTTTAAGAAAGTGGAAATAATTCTCAACTATGCAGGTAATTGGTTGATTAACGGGTAACATGATATTACCCAATTAACTAATAAGTGGATAATTTTTTGGATAAGACTTATAAAAACATCAACGTGACAGTCCCCCCCCCCAAATTGTAATTAATGACTCACTAGTCATGATTATAAGGTGTCACATTTGGAAGAATCTTATGAACTAGTCATCAAATTAGTGGGGCCACTTGGAAAGGTAATATTCCATTCAAGAAATCTCATAATCCAAGGGATATGAATGTTAGCCCTTTTCTGATTCTATCATTGTCCATAAGACTTGGCATCACTTCTTTGTAAAAGATTAAAACCAACAATCTATCTTTGGTTTAAAACCAAAAAAAAACGTTGAAGCAGAAGCATTTCAAAGCTTCATCAGAAGCAATTTTATCCGAGTTTCATAAAATCCAAGCAAGGAATTTCGCTCAAATTCAAAGAAGCAGAAGCTTCATTTCGTGCAAATAATTCAAAGAACAGGTATGTTTAGGCTATCCCTTCTTTCTTTTAGTACGATCTATACGACACAAATGAAACGAGCAAATGCACAAATTCCATAAATGACTCTATTCATAGAAGTATTAGAGATATCTATGTTCTTGAATTTTCATGTGTCATAATATTCTATCATCTGTTCATGTGTCTCAGGAAAAAAATACGAAAGCTGAAAAGAGTTTACTTTATGATATTATTCAAAGTCATAATGGTCTTATGACATTTCGAAAAATTTTATTAGCGTACTTTTCATGAATTCCATTCATGTACATTGACTCGTGACCAGATGGTGTTATATATGCATATATATGTATGTATGTATATGTATATGCGATATGAGAAAGGTTATGGCGTTATATACGCACTACCACCTGATCAGCTGGCATACGATGATGATTTTGCCCACTGTGACCGATATGATATGATGGGATGCCCTCAGAGGCTGATGATGTTATGATACATGTACCTATGTACGACATGACATTCATATGCATATGCATGATACTACAATTATTTCATGATTTACAAAGTTTTCAGATTTACAGGTGGAGTCATTTACTCTATATTTCCTCCATGTCTATTATGTGCTTATTTATGTACCTTACATACTCAGTACATCATTCATACTGACGCCCCTTTTGCCTGCGGACACTGTGTTTCATGCCCACAGCTCCAGATAGACAAGTCGAGATCCCTCCAGGTAGGCTATCAGCTCAGCGAAAAATGTTGGTGCGCTCCATTTACTTCGGAGTTGCATGTTTGGTTAGTATGATTTAGACATGTACTGTTTGGTATGGCGGGACTCTGTCCCGACCTTTATAACATTTATGTACTCTTAGAGGCTTGTAGATATATATCGTGTACGTGAAAGAATGTACGGCCTTGTTGTCTTATGTTTTAGGTTTATAAATAATCATGTTGTCCTATTAGGCATGTACGTCACATGTATATGATGATGTAATAAGAAAGATATGTTACGTTAGTACTCGGTTGAGTAAGGTACTGGGTGCCCATCGCAGCCTATTGGTTTGGGTCGTGACAAATGTGGTATCAGAGTAGTTCTGTCCTAGGGAGTCTACAAGCCGTGTCTAGTAGAGTCTTGTTTATGGGTGTGTCATGCACCACACTTATAAGCAGGAGGCTACAGGGCATTTAGGATTATCACTCTTTCTTCTTACTCTAGATCGTGTGGTAGAGCTCACTTATAAGAATTCAAATTCCGAAATTCTTTTTTATTCGTAATAAGACGATACCTACTTCTGGAAAGAAGTTTGGAAAGAGATATAGTTGTGGAAGAGATGAGTTAGAGGAATTGGATTATTTTATGATGCCTATAAGTAAATATGAGGTCTTTAGCAGATCATGGGTGTACTGAAAGGTGTAAGCTTCCTGATAAGAAGCCTTAAGGAAAGAATACCTATCCATCTTTATGGTGAAGGAAAATGAGAGATTAAGAAGATAAATACAAGTTTCAACAAGCAAAAGAAGCAAGATGAAGAAGGGTACGAGGCACCCAGTTAATGAAGGTTAACAGTGTTTATAATTCAGGTAGAGGAACATAAGCTTTTTTGAATTATATTCAACAGTAACAGAGGTATGTACAATTGGTCACACCCATTTCAGTTATGCCCTGTGAGGGCTAACAGGTATAGTTAAGAGAAGGGCGGGATATCAAGATCTGGCTGGGGTTAGGGTAATCCAAATTGGTAAATGGATTGCTGGTGTTAGTTGACATTGCCGAAGGATACTGTAAATGTGCTAACAAAATTTCCTTATTAGACACCCAGATGGTACACTCTGAAATAATACATCTAGATATGAGTACTATAAAAAAAATGCCAAAGATAAAGAGGTAACACATCTATAGGTAAATCCTCGTGTCTTCAACTATTAGTACTCCCCTAAAGGGGGGAATATGGAGTGATATGGCAGTAAGTCAGAATTAAGTGGTTCTAGCAACTATGGAGCGATAAAGGAAGGATGCGATAAGAATGAGAACGGGATGAGATTGCACTTATCCAAATGCTACAGATATGCTATGATTCCAGAATGTTATGTAAGCACGATGTCACAAAAAAGGGATAGTAAAGGTTCCTGCACGGGACGTTATTGTTAGATAAAGAGCCAGTACGTAAGGTAAGATAAGACAAGGAATTAACCCAAGAACGATTACTCATGCTACAGTTGCTGTGCATTTTTTTTGCATAGGCACATGTACCTCTAGTGGCCTAATGGGCGTAGCAGCATGGTTGATACGGAGACTTTGGTGAGCTGCATCAGTCGAGATGACCTGCAGCCAGAGTCTCTTTCAGAGTATTGTTTTTCTTTCTGTCCAAATTTATATTTCGGACAATTATTGTACTTCATTTGATTTCCTAGTGATTGCTCATGCACTTGTGACACCAAGTTCTAGGGTGATTATGGGATATTCAGTACTGAAGACTATAAACACTTTTAAATATTCTATGAAGATTACTTTTTACTAGTTAAATTAAAGGAAATTTATGGTTTCAAAAATATTAAAATGAGAGTTTAACTAATTATTTAATGTTGGCTTGCTTGACCGAGGTGTCCGGTGCCATCACGGCCTTTAGTGGATTTTGGGTCGTGACAATATGGTATCAGAGCACTAGGTTCCCGTAGGTCTCATGAGTCATGATCAAGTCTAGTAGAGCCTTGTGGAACGGTACGGAGATGTTTGTACTTATCTTCGAGAGGCTACAGGGTTGTTAGGAGCACTTCCCTTCTTGATTCCTCATCGTGCAATTTGATTCCTTTGGGGATTATGTCCTTGTTTCTTTCTTACTCAATCTTATGTGATGCGAAGCTCTTATTATAAATCAATAATTGAAGAATTTTAATGGTACTACAGATAAGGTGCCGGATGTTTCTCCCCGCATAGTTGTTTGGCCTATTGTCGTCGCCTTGCAGAAGGATATTCTGTCGTTTCAGCTCAGTAGCTGTACTTTTGAGAGCTTTAAGGCTTTGCACAGGTTGCTATGATGATTATGAACGGTTATAGTACAATATTGATATAATGGTAGAGTGTTTGCCTACATGTCGGAGCAGTGTATGACTTGAAAGGGGATGTACTCAGAGCACAATTCAGAGATTCGGTATTTTATTTCCAGTGGAGGAAAGGCAATCGGACTATAAATGTTCAGGTTTGGGTTGATAGGGTAACGAGACTTGGTTTTTTCAAGTTTGGTGGAATATTTATCTGCGACGTGGTGTCATCGTCCTCGATTGATGTGTTAAGTTCGTTGTTGTTATGATCTTCTACAATTCACCTTTAGGGTAGGATATTGTGTGATAGTATCGAAGAAGCGGCTATCAGAGATCACGGGATACGACAGTTTAGGATTGAATCGGTGTTTCTAATGTCGACGACTCGGGAAAGATGACCTTCAAGTTTAAAGTTAGTAGCGAACTATTGGTTAAAGTGCTACCGAGATAGATTTTTGATTTAAGGTATTAGCTGAGCAGCAAAGGATGAGGAAGGACATGTGAGAAGTGTCAGGCGGTGGTTAAATTTCTGGAAGGCCAGGTGTAAGAAGCAAAAGTCAAGTAGTTTCTTAAAGGAGTGAGTTTGACCAAAGCGGGAGAATGGCAGAGCAGCATATAGGTTTAGTGGCAAGATAACTACATAACTTGAGGAAACATTTAGAGCGATTTGGGAATTTTAGTGAACGGTGATTGGGTCCACGGGCTTAATTTGAAATATTGGATATTATACGGCAAGAGATTGGATGCAACAGAAAGGGTGTTGCTTGATACGAAGAAGGATGCAATATAACTTTGAATTGAAAGATATTGTCGCACATTTAGTTTATGTCCATAAGAAGTGAACGGACTAGTACAGTTAGTGAATGAGCACTGGCTCAGGATAGGATATTGATATTGTAGTGATTGTACCCCATGCAGCAACGTTGGAAGATGTTGGCGTGTAATTTCCACAGGTGGGTTATCTCCTGTGAGTAGATCAGTGGTTGCATGGTTGGCAAAGCTTCTGCAAAGGATTCTACTGGCTATCCAGTAAGAAGTTGAATATGTGAATGTTTTTAGAGATTCAGAGTGTTCATGAAATGCTAACAAAAGGTTTTTGTGGAATTTGGCGGGTTGGTTGTGTAAGATCATGTCAACAATGAAGAAAGAATCTTGGTGGGTTCTAGAGTTGTATAATAGTGGCTTCAAGCTGGAGGGTCCTACTGCCTAAGATTGAGTTGCATAGTTATCTACTCGTGAGAATTCGGGTTATCAGCATATTGGTAATTTGTTACAGCCAAGGGAAAAGAACATAAGTGGTAATTTGAGCAAAGAAATTGACAAAGGTGTGCTATAGTTGGCCTTATTGACTCATGTTCAGGCTCTGGGAAGATTTAGGATTTATGCTTCATCCAGATGTGATTTACAAGGGAAGTGATTCAGTCAAGTGCCTCATTGAAATTGGTGTTCATATGCCAGCGGATCCTGGGAGTTGATTATATTCAGGACCAAGCCAGAGTGGGTGACTCTAAACAACGGTCCTAGTGAAATCAAAGGCTAAAAATGTGGTTCCTAAGGATTTCAAGCCCACGGTATGGTTAAGAATCGAGCTTTTGTTGTGGATTATGATAAGAGGCTTGGAATGTTCTATGATGTCATCGACTCGCTGTGTAGCAAAAAGAGAGAATGACTCTGAATTTGTAAAGGAATTATCAGAATGGGTATATCAGTTGAAGATGCGAATATGCGCACAAGGAGGGTATGAGACGGTTTATGGGATTTGAGATAGCATGGTCTCGTGATACAAGGGCACTCGAGATAAGTGGGACTGAGTTCGTTATATGTTGACTGGAGTTATTATTATTTCTGAGGCGATTAGAGATAACTTAGAAGAAGTTAGATTGGTTAGCCATGGTTGAATTGGCATATTGGTGGCGGTGATCAGATCCTTCAGCGTGATTGAGTTATGCATGTGATCTGTGACGGTACGTGCGAGGCTTGATGGCTGTCGTAATTGATTTATTTGGGAGTATTCAAGTATTATAGCCTCTTATGTGTAGGCAGATCCCAGAAGGGTTATGGTGGTTTAGACCACTACTTGAGCATTTGGAATGTTCTATGGTTATGGAATTCACTCGCGTGTTGCTATGGCTCTCTTAGAATGAGATGAGAAAAAGGTTTCTATATGATGAAGTCTTTACTCTATTAGTGGTTCAGGAGTTGTGATGCAATTCTTGTTCCATTGTATATTGGCATGTTTGGTGCAGTGAGCGGTGTGAAATTTGAAAGTGAAGATCAAGGTTGTAGTTCGGTACTGGAAAGGATGTCACGAGCTCGGACGAGCAGGAAAGGGATTTGAATGTTTTAGAGTAAGCTGGTATTGTCTTCAGCGTCACCTGCAATCGGTGTTTTGTGAAAGAGGCTTTGCATCCTGGTTATGGATTTGTGATTTGCTTTATAGCGTTAGCGTGACCGGTGGTATGGATGTGCAAACTCGTTACATAGTGCGGAAGGTCGTGGGAGGGTACCTCACGGGAAGATTGTATAAGTGTGACATGTAGTCACTTGATTGATTGAAGATTTAAACCAAGTATGAAGATTGTGGTCGTATCACTAATTTGAGAATTTATGTTACGCCCCGTAATATAATGTCGATATTACATTCCGCAATATTATAATACGATGATTTTACCCTCTGCAGTAATATATTACGATGGTGTTACGTCCTGCAGTAATATATTACGATGATGTTACGTCCTGTAGTATTATATTACGATGATGTTATGCCTTGCAGAATTACATTACGGTGATGTCACGCTTTGCCGTATTAAGTTACGATAGTGCTGCACCCAGCAGTATTCCATTACCGTGATGTTACGCTTCGCAGTATTAAGTTACGACGATGTTGCACCCAATAGTATTGTGCGTTGAATTTGTTGTAAGGTAATTGACATCAGTCCAAGGAAAAGATTATTTGGAGATTATAAGGATTGTAAGTGGTGAATAAATTCTTGAAGGTGAGAGGGGAAGCAAGTCGAAGAAAATAAATTTCATTGAAATTTGGTATTTCAGGATAAAATACGGCCCGAGCTAAAATACCCAGTATTTATGGACTAGTACCATACAAGGTGCCACATGACCATGATAGTAAGGTGTATAAGGTATGTGAAAAGTGAGTAGTATTTTAAGAAAGTGGAAATAATTCTCAACTATGCAGGTAATTGGTTGATTAACGGGTAACATGATATTACCCAATTAACTAATAAGTGGATAATTTTTTGGATAAGACTTATAAAAACATCAACGTGACAGTCCCCCCCCCCAATTGTAATTAATGACTCACTAGTCATGACTATAAGGTGTCACATTTGGAAGAATCTTATGGACTAGTCATCAAATTAGTGGGGCCACTTGGAAAGGTAATATTCCATTCAAGAAATCTCATAATCCAAGGGATATGAATGTTAGCCCTTTTCTGATTCTATCATTGTCCATAAGACTTGGCATCACTTCTTTGTAAAAGATTAAAACCAACAATCTATCTTTGGTTTAAAACCAAAAAAAGGTTGAAGCAGAAGCATTTCAAAGCTACATCAGAAGCAATTTTATCCGAGTTTCATAAAATCCAAGCAAGGAATTTCGCTCAAATTCAAAGAAGCAGAAGCTTCATTTCGTGCAAATAATTCAAAGAACATGTATGTTAAGGCTATCCCTTCTTTCTTTTGGCATGATCTATACGACATAAACAAAATGAGCAAATGCACAAATTCCATAAATGACTCTATTCATAGAAATAATAGAGATATCTATGTTCTTGAATTTCTATGTATCATAATATTCTATCATCGGTTCATGGGTATCAGGAAAAAAATAATATGAAAGCTGAAAAGAGTTTACTTTATGATATTACTTAAAGGCAAAACGGTTTTATGATATTCCGAAAGATTTTATTAACGTACTTTTCATGTATTGCATTCATGTACATTGTCCCGTGACCATATGGCATTATATACGCATATATATATATGTATATATATATATATATATATATATATATATATGTATATGGGATATGGGAAAGGTTATGGCGTTATATAAGCACCACCACCTGATCAGTTGGTATACGATGATGATTTTGCCCATAGTGGCTGATATGATATGATGGGATGCCCTCACAGGCTGATGATGTTATCAGACATGTACCTATGCATGACATGACATTCATACGCATATGCATGATACTATAATTATTTCATGATTTACAAAGTTTTCAGGTTTACATGTGGAGTCATTTACTCTATATTTCATCCATGTCTGTTATGTGCTTATTTATGTACCTTACATACTCAGTACTACATTCGTACTGATGTCTCTTTTGCCTACAGACGCTGTGTTTCATGTCTGCAGGTCCAGATAGACAAGTCGAGAGCCCTCCAAGTAGGCTATCAGCTCAGCAGAAAATGTTGGTGCGCTCCATTTGCTTCGGAGTTGCGTGTTTGGTTAGTATGATTTAGACGTGTACTGTTTGGCATGGCGGGACTTTGTCCCGACCTTTATGACATTTATGTACTCTTAGAGGCTCGTAGACATACATCGTGTACGTGAAAGATTGTACTGCCTTGTTGGCCAATGTTTTGGGTTTATAAATGATCATGTTGGCCTATTAGGCCCGTATGTTACGTGTATATGATGATGTAATATGAAAGATACGTTACGTTGGTACTCGGTTGAGTAAGGTACTAGGTGCCCGTCGCGGCCCATCGATTTGGGTCGTGACAATTTATGCCTGGAGGGCACTCGGTTTATTGGGTTATCGACTGTGGATGTTTGCTCTTGTGAGTCATGGGAAAAAGGGGTTATTATGGACCCTTGAAAGGTTATTAGCCTAGTATGGTGATGTCAAAATCGGCTCGAGGTCGATGGGTGGATTTAAATATGAATATGGGCTCTATATTAGGCCAGATGTGTTCATTTCAGCATAGAACTCCTTATAGAGGAGTATTCGGACATTGGATGTTATCTCGTCTTCGGCTATTTCATGTAATGGTATATTGTGTCATGTGAGTTGTGAAATGGCATGATAAAATTCTTATGTGTTGAGGTTCCGCGTAGCGATGGTGTTATGTGAGCAAGACGGCTCTTGTGATTTAGATCATGTATCGCACCTCAGTTGTGCTTGAGTTTTGTAGCTTATAGCGCTATCTGTCTCCATATGGATGGTATTATGCACTTAGCATGCTTGTGACCGAAATTTGGTATTTTGTAATAATGAGCAAATTAGCCCGGTGTGTATCTCCTTATATGAATTTTATGTGTGGATCGGGTGGCACACTGCCACAGGTATGTTGTTTGGATAGGGTTGTACGCCGCAACAGAGGGATGTTGGGTACAGTCCCCCTATATTATATTTTGTGTGTTTTGTTTCCCATTTTTCTGAGGAAGGTTTATAACACCTTTTCAATTGTCTAATTAGTTGTATGAGTTGAGTAGTCCTTCCAAAGTTCGTTTTCCTTATGTATCACATTCGAGTTGGTAGCCTATTGGCATATTATGGCATCATATGAGACTTTTGGTCATGTCTGGGGTGGCTTATTGCCTAAGTAGTTCGTACTGGGTGAGACAATATTTATTGGATCTAGGGTCAGTGCAATTGGATTATATGAAGTATATCAAAGAGCAAATACCATTATTTGGTTCAGAATCAGGTACTGATTCTTGTCAGGAGTATAGACTCAATGATTTGTTGACTCGGCGATTGTTTATAAATTTCTACACATCTCTTCCGTCATGGCGGCATTGCGAGAGTTGGAACAGGACTTATATATGTCATGAGGTACATTGGGAGTATCTGATTCGTGGAATTTTGGCTATTGTTATCAGAGGATGTTGTTATGGTCATGTGAGTTGTGTAGTGCATAATGTGAGTTCAGCAAAGGTATGCAGTCATGTTCTGGTACATCGTGTGGTGATTGATACGGTGTTCGTATGTTGGAAGCAGGCCTGACAGAGAATTTCGGATGTTGGAAATTCTATGGCTTATTTGCCTAAATAAAACAGGTTATCTTCATATTTGATCGAGCTAATGTTCTCAACTGAGTTGTGGTAGCACAGGTAGGTGCACGAGGTGTTAAGTAGTGATTTTAGACTACTCCAGTGCAGTTCTCAGCACATTCGAGGGCAAATGTATGTTTAAGTGGGAGAGAATGTAATGACCCCACCGGTCGTTTTGAGCTCTGGCATGTTGTTCAGTAGTTTGAGGCCATGAGCAGCTTCACTTCAGGTATTATGACTTGTACGCATGGTCAAAATTAAATTCTGGGAAGTTCGGAGTTGATTTGGAAAGAGAATTCGCATCTCGAAAGCTTTAAGTTGGAAGAATTGACAAGGATTGGACTTTTGAGTAAACGAGCTCGGAATCAGGATTTGAAGGTTCCAAGAGGTTTGTTTGATGATTTTGAACTTGGGTGTATGTCCGGATCGGGTTTTGGATGACTTGGGAGCATTTCGGCGCCTATTATGGAAGTTAGCATTTTGGAAGAATTTTATAAATTTGGGTTGAAGTGCATTTCAATGCTATAGATATCCATTTGGGATTCCGAATCTGGAAGTAGCTCCGTATGGTGATTCTAGTATTGGGAGCGCGTCCGGAAGTGAATTTGGAGGTCCGTAGGTCATTTTGGAGTCATTCAGATAAAGTTAGAAATTTGAATGTTTTTGAGAAGTTTGACCGGAAGTGGACTTTTTGATATCGGGGTTAGATCATGATTCCAGAAGTTGGAGCAGGTCCGTAATATCAAATATGACTTGTGTGCAAAATTTTAGGTCAATCGAATGTGATTTGATAGGTTTCGACATTGGATGTAGAAGTTTAAAGTTCTAAAGTTCATAAAGCTTGAATTGAGTTGCGATTCGTGGTTTTAGCATTATTTGATATGATTTGAAGGCTCGACTAAGCTCGTAATGTGATTTGGAACTGATTGGTGTGATTAAACATGGTCCGGGGGGCCTCGGGTGGATTTCGGGTGGTTAACGGATTGAAAATGGAATTTGAGGAAAGGCTGAAGCAGTTGGGCTTCTGGCATAACTGTACTTGAATGAAGAGCACCGCAAGTGCGGCACCGCAGGAGTAGGAAGTGACCCGTAAAAGAGGATTTTTGGCTGGGGAAGGGGAGGACCGCAGATGCGTCAAAGTCCGCAGAAGCGGGACTGCACCTGCGTTTATGGAGCCGCAGATGCGGAGTTGTGAGGCCTGGTGAAAGACCGCAGAAGAGGTTGTGGGTCCACACCTGCGGAACCGAAGAAGCGGTCAAGTGAACGCAGGTGTGGAAAGGCTGGAGGCAGTGAGGTTCTTTAAAATCGGGGTTTGGCTCATTTTCACTCCATTTTATTTCATGGAAGCCGGTTTTGGAGCAACTTGGGAGTGCCATTTTCACCACCAAAGATAAGGTAAGTGGTTTATAGTAGTTTGAGTTTAATACATCGATTATGTATATGTTTTAACAAGAAAATTAGTAGAAATTTGAGATAAATTAGTAGAAATTTGAGATTTGGAGGAAAACCTAGAAATTTGGTATTCTTGGATTTTGACAATGATTTTGGACATGAAATTAAGAGTAAATTATATATTTGACTTCGTGAGGTTGTGGGCAAACTTTATCTTTGAAAAATTTCAGAATCCGGGCACGTGGCCCCGAGGGCGATTAGGTCAACTTTTCGATCGGGGTTAGAAATTATTATAAACTGAATTATTATGAGTAATTGAGCATATATTAATGGGTTTGCATAATTATTGGCTAGTTTTGGAGCGTTGTGCATCGATTTGAGTCTTCGGAAGGGCGTGGAATGCCGGTTATGGAACTTCGAAGCGAGGTGAGTCTCCTTTCTAAACATGTAAGAGGGAATTGTCCCCATAGGTGTATTAATTGGATATGTGCTTCTATTTGTGGGGGCTACGATGCACAAGATGACGAGTGTCCGTGCGTAGCTAATTATGCTTAAGTCCGGGTAGTCTAGGACCCAAAAGCATGCTTTACTTGGAATAATTGTTACCTTATTGACAGTTTAAATTGCTTTAATCGTATCAAAGTGGTAAATAATTTTCTAAAAGATTTAAACTTCATTTTCTCGACTTGTAAAAGAGAAATTGAGACCTCCTTGAAAAATTGTTTCCCTGATGAAGTCTTGATTGACTGTTTGAATGTGTGTTTCTATGTGTATCTGCGTCGCATGTATGATTCGCGAGTGGGATTATTGTTTATTTATATTTGGCCGCATCACATGTATGATTCGCGAGCAGGGCAATAGATCCATCTATGGTTCGTGCGATTCGACCCTATAGCAGTGCACAATTTAAATATTTGTTGGATCAGGCCGTACGACCTCGGCATGATTTGTGCATGCTTGTATTGCTTGCCTTGAGATTCACATTTGTTGATATTGTTCTCCGTAGCCTGAGATAAATGTATAAAGGACGAAAATGAATTTGGAAATTTCCTATTAATGAAAGATTTATTTACTTGCCTCGTGCTATTGAGTTACAGCCGTTTTTATAAAAATCCTTGATTTACTATATTATTGGTATATTATTATTGGACCACTAGTAAGTGTCGAAGTCGACCTCTCGTCTCTACTTCTTCGAGATTAGATGGGATACTTACTAGGTACACGTTGTTTTTGTACTCATGATACACTTGCTGTGCATTTTTGTTGCACAGGCACATGTACCTCTAGTGGCCTAATGGACGTAGCAACACGGTTGATACAGAGACTTAGGTGAGTTGCATCACTCGAGACGACCCACAACCAGCAGAGTCTCTTTCAGAGTATTGTATTTACTTTCTACCCAAATTTGTATTCCGGGCAGCTATTGTACTTCATTTGATTTCCTAGTCATTGCTCATGCTCTTGTGACGCCGGGTTCTGGGGTGATTCAGTACTAAAGATTGTAAACACTTTTAATTATTCTGTGAAGATTAATTTTTACTAGTTAAATTAAAACAAATTTATGGTTTCAAAAATATTAAAATGAGAGTTTGACTAACTATTTATGTTGGCTTGCCTGACCGAGGTGTTCGGCACCATCACTACCTTTAATGAATTTTGGACTATGACATCTGTAAAAAGGGAGAAAGGGGGATCTGGCATACTTTCCAGGCTTCCCTGTTCTTCCTTGATGCGCAGGGGTTGTTTCATCTTCGATAAACTCGCCGAACTTAACAATCTTGGAGAAGTTCTCTGGCAGCTCAAAATCATCAAGTGTTACTTCCCTTTTTTCAGATCTGCAGTCGTCTGAATCACCTACATTAATGTAGTTGGCTGGTTCACCTTCAAAATTTGAAGAAAAAAAAAAGAATAAGAAGACATGTTGCATAAGTTGTTTATGGAAAATTGAAACAAATTGTCAAACCTGTTTTTTTTTCTACAATTATAATGTAACATATAATACGACTAAAATGTTTACAGCAATCGTCTCCCTGCTGTATAGTGTTTTCTTGTTGAATGGGAGATTGCATTTTTGTAGTCTCTTTCTCCTCATTTAAATGCTATCCTGGAATGCCAATATTAGCTTCCTGTTTTGGAGAGTTCACATGCATAGTTTCCTTCTCTGTTATAATAAATGTGTACAACTTAATTAAATTGTAGATAATTTGTAGTAAACATTAACATCAATGTAGATAAATTATAGTTTAGTTGTAGTAAATTTGTAAAAATGTTGTCCTGCATCTGATATGCAAAATGTATTGTGAAATATGATGATAACATGTACTAAATCATATTTGTATTTTCTTCATCAAATCCCCCTTTAAATTGGGAAGACAAATCAACACCTACACGAACATTCTCCTCAATGTGAATGTCATTCAGGTGTCATGTATCTAAGAAAACCATTGGAAATATGATGTAGATTAGTTGTTAGTAATTTAGGATATATGTATCTATAATGTAGATATAATATAGAGATAATGTAGATACCTATTTTACTAATGCTGGCCAGCACTGATTTAGCACTACTGCCCGGAATGTGTTGATTGTTCTTTTCTTTTCAATGCTCAACTTTTTTCGTAGAACTGTCAATAAACTGCAAGCATAATTTGTTAGGCTATATACTTTATGAATGATAATATAAACTTAGATATGATAAAAATAACCTTGATTGAATGACTATATTTCAAATGACTAAAATGACTATATTTCAAATGAAACCTTAGCATTAATGTTATCTTTTTGACTATTTATCGTATCTAAAACAACCTTGATTCAATCATTGAGTAGCAGTCGAATGCTACCTAGTTCTTTAAAAATATCTTTCTTGAAAGTTCCAAGGTTTGAACCCACCTACATATTAAAATAGAAAGAGTTAATGAAATAATTTGCATAACATAAATAAAAGAAACCATCTAGGATTATGCATAGATGTTACCTTATCAACATCTTTTCTTAATTTTTTTATTTGTTTCACAATATCTTTCTTGTCATCTTTTCCAATTGTCTGCTTATGTCCTGATGGAGATGGAGCATCTATCAGATTCTTAGACTTTGTTTCATCTTCTACAAGGATGTATTCAACTTTATCTGGCAAATTCATTCTTGAAAGCTCTTCTAATGCTTCAATTATGTTGGTGAACTGAGTGAAAAAAAATGTGAGAGACCTAGTAAAAATATGTATTAATTCTGTAGATAATTTGTATTAAATTGTGTGCGCAGAAGTGAAAAATATTTACCTTTATCCATGATTGTTTGATCATTCTATATTCCAATGCATATAACCATATCTTGTCCTTACTAGCTGTCCAGTTAAGTATGCAGGGGATCGAATTAGAAACCTTTGTAGCTATATTCGTGTTCACCATAGAGCAACACTCATACAGCCATATTTTCATAGCTAGTGCAAAACCTCGAGTGAGATAAAAATTCACAAAAGGGTTGAGCTTGTGCCTAACAGACTCAAGCAAATGTGTATGAGATTGAATACCCCATGCGTAGTTCGCATACTACCCCGAGTCCACCAAGTAGAACCTAAAATGGTCTATCAAACCTAAATTATCTTTGTCTGAAGGACAGAGGAAGAATTCTATGAGATAGAGAATACACAACTTGACTGCATCCTCATCGTTCACCTAACTACGGCTTGTTACAATTTGTTTCAAGTATGACCTCTAAACTTTTTCCTTGTTCGGGAAATAGCCCCTCGTTATTTTACTATCATACTTAGTGTCACGACCCTAAACCCAGACCCGGTCATGATGGCGCCTCTCGTGAAGACAAGGTCAGCCGACACAATACCCAATTCATTTTAAACAATTAACATAGCACAATTTAAGTCATTAACATGATGAAATCCCAAAAGAAACAGTGAAACAATACAATTTGCGGAACAAACACAGCCCGACATCGGGGTTTCACCAGTCATGAGCATCTAAACATGTGTCTAAGAGTTTAAATGAGTTTATACAGTCTATTACAAATCTAGTAACAAAAAGTAAGATAGGAGGGAGAAAAGCTGCGTTGCGAACGCCGAGCAGCTACCTAGTGGACTCTGAATGGCCTGCTGAGAGCAATTAACCCTCACTGGCGGGACCTGAAGCTCCTAAATCTGCGTGGTGCATGGAGTGAAGTGAGTACTCCAACTCAATGAGTAATAACAATAAATGAAGAATGAGCGATAAGAAATCACGTAAAAACACAACAACATGCTATAAAGAGGCACTGAAAACCAATAAAATGCAATAAAATAGTGAAATCTTATAAAAACACCTTGGTTCAGAATAATCTTCTTTAAAACACCTTTTCAACAATTAAACAAGTAAATGAAAAGCAGATAGAAAAGATAAACACATAAAATCTGCCTCTCGGACACAATGTCAACAGAATCAGCCCCTCGAGCAATAATATGGAACAACACCAGCCCCTCGAGCTATATCACATATCACACTAGGTACCCGCGCTCACTAGGGGTGTATAGACACTGGGAGGGGCCCCTTACGGCCCAAGCGCAATATCAAGCCATCTCGTAGAATAATCAAATAAGCTCTCGACCTCATATCAATCCACCTTGTGGCGTACAACTCAGGCCCTCGGCCTCATAATCATAATCAGTACAACACTGCCGCAGCATGCAGCCCGATCCTATAATAATACTCACAACACAGGCCCTCAGCCCTACTCAGTCAAAAATCTCTAAAAGCCACTCGGGCATAGTAAAAATATGATGCTTAGCCTAAAATATCATTTAAAGTACTAAAACAGAGTAAACATGGCTGAGTTATGAAAAATAGTATAATATAGCATGACTGAGTGCAGAAAAATCCCCTAAGGGTCCAAACAGTTGGCATGAGGCCCAAATATGGTGTTCAGCCCAAAACAGGATGAAAGCAAACAGTTTTAAATCAACTACGCGGTAAAACAGTCATTCGGGATGGACTAGGTCACAACCCTAATGGTGTACGACCCCACGCTCGTGATCTAGCATGTGTGTCACCTCAATTTAGCACAACGATATGAAATCTAGGGTTTCATACCCTCAAGACAACATTTAAAATCGCTACTCACCTCTACACGGTCCAAACTCTAGCTCGTGATGCCTTTGCCTCTCGAATCGACCTATGGATGCTCCAAATCTAACCAAAATCAGTACAAAACCATCAAAATATGCTAAGGGAACAAAGCCCACTCGAAAGAAATCAAATTACAGCACAAATCCTGAAATTGGCCGAATTCGATCCCCGGGCCCACGTCTCGGATTCCGATAAAAATTTCATCAATAGACTCCTTATCACTCCCCGAGTTCATTCATATCAAAATCACCAAAATCCAACCACAAATGATCCTTCAAATCCCTAATTTTAGGTCTCCAATTACAAGCCCTAGTTCTTCAATGTTTAGGCTTAAATTCAACAATTTCCATGATTAATTAGGTAGAAATCACATTAGGATCGAGTATTAAGTCCATGAATCTTACCTCCAAGTGTTCCCCCTTGATTCCCTCTTCAATCCTCTTCAAAAAGCTTCAAAATCGCCCAAAAATGGAGGAACTTATGCTCAAAATCGCGGAAATGGGCTTTTAAAACATTTTGCCCAGACATTTAAATCATTCTTCGCGAACGCGGTCAAAGCCTCGCATTCGCGAAGCACAACCGGACGTTGACCACATTTTCCTTCTTTGCGGACGTGTCTCCCCTCTCGCGAACGCGAAGGCTCAGTTCCACAACCCATTGCGAATGTGGCTCCCCTCTAACGAACGCATAGCTCAATGACCCCAGCCCTTCGCAAATGCGGGACCTCTTTCGCGAACGCGAAGGCCAAAAATCCTGCCTCACATCTTGACCCTCCACGAACGCGAGGGATCACTCGCGAACGCGAAGGCCAAAAGCCTGCAACAGCTGAAGCCAAAAATCTGCAACTTCTTAACTATGCATTTTGGTCCGTTTAACCACCCGAAACTCACCCGAGGCCCTCGGTACCTCAACCAAACATGCCAACATATATGATAACATCATTCAAACTTGTTCCAACCTTCGGAACGCTCAAAACAACATCAAAACACCAAATTTGCATCGGATTCAAGCCTAAGAATTCCAAAATCTTCTAAATTCCGTTTGCGATCAAAAAGTCTATTAAACCACGTCCGAATGACCTGAAATTTTGCACACACATCCCAAATAACACAACAGACCTACTGCAACTCCCAGAATTCCATTCCGACCCATATATCAAAATCTCACCTATCAACCGGAAAACACGAAAATTCCAATTTCGCCAATTCAAGCCTAAATATACTCCGGACCTCCAAAACACATTCCGATAATGCTCCAAAGCCCCAAATCACCTCCCGAAGCTATCAGAACCATCGGAACTCACATCCATGCCCTTTAACACATAATTCAACATTCGGTTGACTTTTCCAACTTAAGCTTACCCAAAAGACACTAAGTCTCTCAAACCTTACCAAAACCTCTTCGAACCCGAGCCAACCAACCCGATAACACAAAATACAGCTGAACAAGGCAATATGGGGAAAACGGAGCGGTAACTCATGAAACGACCGGCCGGGTCGTTACGTCCTCCCCCTCTTAAACAAATATTCGTCCTCGAACGAGTCAAGAAACATACTTGAAGCCTCAAATAGGTGAGGATATTTGCTCTACATCTCCCGCTTGGTCTCTCGGGTAGCCTCCTCCATGGGCCGACCTCTCCACTACACTTTCACTAAAGCTATATCCTTTGACCTCAACTTTTGAACCTGGCGTTCCAAAATAGCTATTGGCTCCACATCATAAGTCAAATCATCATCTAACTGAACCGTATTGAAATCCAGAACATGAGATGGGTCCCCAATATACTTCCGGAGCATAGAATCATGAAATACCGTATGCACACTCGACAAGATAGGTGGCAAAGCAAGCTCATATGCCACCTCCCCAATCCTCCGAAGCACCTCAAAAGGCCCAATGAACCGAGGACTCAATTTACCTTTCTTCCCAAATCTCATAACACCTTTCATGGGCGAAACCTTTAATAGAACCTTCTCACCAACCATGTAGGACACATCCTGAACCTTCCTATCAACATAACTCTTTTGTCTCGACTGCGCTGTATGAAGCCTCTCCTGAATTACCTTCACCTTTTCTAAAGCATCTTGCACCAAGTCTGTCCCCAATAGTCTAGCCTCACCCGGCTCAAACCAACCAACTGGAGATCTACACTGCCTCCCATACAAAGCCTCATATGGAGCCATCTGAATACTCGACTGGTAGCCGTTGTTATAAGCAAACTCTGCAAGTGGTAGAAATTGATCCCATGACCCTCCAAAATCAATGACACAAGCACGCAACATGTCCTCCAATATCTGAATAGTGCGCTCGGACTGCCCATCCGTCTGAGGGTGAGAAGTTATGCTCAACTCAACATGAGTACCTAACTCTCGCTGCACAGACCTTCAAAACTAGGATGTAAACTGAGTGCCCCTATCTGAAATGATGGAAACTAGGACACCATGCAAACGAACAATCTCCCGGATATACATCTCAGCCAACCGCTCTGAAGAATAGGTAATACACACCGGAATGAAGTGCGCAGACTTGGTTAGCCGATCCACAATCACCCAAATAGCATCGAACTTCTTCAAACTCCGTGGGAGCCCAACTACAAAGTCCATGGTGATCCGCTCCCACTTCCACTCTAGAATATCCATCTGCTAAAACAAGCCAACTGATCTATAATGCTCATATTTCACCTGCTGACAATTGAGACACTGAGATACAAATCCCACAATGTCCTTCTTCAATCTCCTTCACCAATAATATTGTCTCAAACCGTGATATATCTTCTTGGCACCCGGATGAATTGAATACCGCGAGCTATGGGCCTCCTTGAGAATCAACTTCCGAAGCCCATCTACATTAGGCACACATATCCAGCCCTAAATCCTCAACACCCCATCATCACGAATAGTCACATCTTTGGCATCATCGTGCTGAACTCTATCCTTAAGGACAAACAAATAAGGATCATCATATTGGCGCTCTCTTATGCGATCATATAAGGAAGACCGAGAAATCACAGAAGCCAATACCCGACTGGGCTCCGAAATATCTAACCTCACGAACCGATTGTCCAAGGCCTGAACATTAACTGCAAGAGGTCTCTCCCCAACTAGGATATATGCCAAACTTCCCATACTCACCGCCTTTCTACTCAAGGCATCGGCCACCACGTTGGCCTTCCCCGAATGGTACAAAATAGGAATATCATAATCCTTTAGCAAATCCAACCATATCCACTGCCTCAAATTGAGATCCTTCTGCTTGAACAAGTGCTGGAGGATACGATTATCAGTAAACACCTCACAATACATACCATACAAGTAATGCCTCCAAATCTTCAACACGTGAACAATGGCAGCCAACTCCAAATCATGAACAGTGTAGTTCTTCTCATGGGGCTTCAACTAGCGAGAAGCATAAGAAATAACTCTACCCTCCTGCATCAACACACAACCAATACCAACTCTCAAAGCATCACAATACACGGTATATGAACCTGAAGCTGATGGCAAAACTAACACTGGAGTTGTAGTCAAGGCAGCCTTGAGCTTCTTAAATCTCTCCTCACACTCATCCGACCACGTGAGTAGAGCACCCTTTTGAGTCAACTTGGTCAAGGGCAATGCGATAGATGAGAATTCCAGAACAAACTGGCGGTAATAACCCGCCAAACCAAGAAAGCTGCAAATCTTTGTGGCCGAGGATGGTCTGGGCCAACTCTGATGTCACGACCCAAACTGGAGGGCCATGACTAGCACCCGACCATACTTGTCGAGCACCAACGTACATTTTATCTAACCTTCTTTATTATCTTTTACGGTTGACGAGATCAATATAAATAGTAGACATGGATCATGGACAACCAACAATAAAAATTGATGGCATGAACATATATAATATGGGATGACCAGACAATCATGAAACTATATATAAGGTATGAGCTACCACGCTACCATGAAAGACTATACAACAAAAACTAGCCGACAAGGCATACCAAACTATACATAAGTCGACACCTGTCTATGAGCCTCTAAAGGAACATAAGTGCTGCAACATAGCCGGAGCAGGGCCCCGACATACCCATAATATCTATAACAAAAATGCATACCAAGACCAAGGAAAGTACGGAGAAGGGATCTCGCCAATTACCGCTGAACTGGACAACCTACTGTAGTGGGGGAGCTGCACCTGCCTGTCTATCAGGACCTGCAGCACGACATGCAGCGTCCACAAATAAAAGGACGTCAGTACGAATAAAGTACTGAGTATGTAAGGCAGTGAACCATAAATACGATCAATAAGGTAAGCAAGGATAGAGAATATACAACCTATAACATCTTAGTACCTCTGAGGGCTACTAACATGAAATGCATGATACATAAACCTTTTAAACATTCGCCTCTGTGGTCATCATCATCATCATATCTTACACGGCCATAATAGGCTCGGTAAAAAATGTACCCAGTCATCATAAGGCTCGGTAGAATCGTACCCGGCCACGTGGAGCTCGATAAAACCCAACTGATCAGTGGTTGCACAATAGGTTCCATACCCGGCCAACTATAGCGTGGCTCGGTAGAGTAAAATAGATACATATATATAATGCATGCTCGACTCATGGAATCACATTCTAAACCTTTCGGAGTGACGTAAGGTCGGTATCCTCTGTACACGTTATTAGGACTAACTCTTCACTATGAACCTTATAAGAATCAGGAAGTACCAACAACATTGATAACATAAGAATAAGAGAAGCAACATTAACATCAATCGTTCCATAAGAGGGAAAACAATGTAAGTACTGCTAGCTTCTAAGAGTAGAGTATCTTGGAAGCTCGTTCATTACATTATGTACAATCGGAGTCGTGCAAAAGAAGGAAAGGGATAGCCTCACATACCTTGTATATACTGCCCCAATCTCAAGCTATGCAATTGTCAAAACTCCTTAGTCTACAATAAGAGAAACGATACTATCGTTATCATTTAAGCGTCATAACTATTATGTATCGACCACAACCTATTTTACGATGAAACGGACAGCACCTCCCCTATATATATGACCTCACACCATTCAAAACAGTCACCAAACAGCCCAAACAACATCAATAATAAACATATTGAGCCTCCCAAAATAGTCCACACACAGCCTAATCACTCCATACATACGACGACCACCGTAGTCGTGTCAAACAACCTGGAAATGTTACGAATAACTATCAGCCCATAACCCTACATATATATGGTGTTTCTCCACACCCTTCCTCCTCCAAAACTCCACAAGATAGTAGTAAAATACGCAGCCCAACAACAACGCAAAACAGTCCACAAAACAATAACATTACTACCAAGCCTTTCGATATATATCTCACAAGTTCTAGCTTCAATGGCTTAGCCGCAACTTGGATAATCTTAAATACATATAGAGTAAGAGGTTCCTTACCTTTATACAGAAAGAACAACTCCAATTTGACCTTAAATTTCCATGAAATATCCCTCCAATGCTGCCACAACAACAAAAAAGCGAAACTAGCGATCACTTAGTGTTTTTCGGCACTAGAATCACTTTAGAAGGATTGAAATCACCTAGGATTTATATTAAGAACATGAGGGAGTATTTACAGAACATAAACCCTTTAAATCAAACTCCCACACGAGCTGGAACGACACAAAAATGAGCAACAACAAGAAGAACAAGAGACTTACTAGCGCCACGGAATTCCCGACACTTGATTTGTGTTGTTTGCCTTTTTTTGGGTCTTGAATCTTGAGAGAACCTTGAGAGGATGTTCCTAGGGTTCTAAGGTCTGAAAATAGTGAGACGAAATGACTTAAAACGGGTTGGAGGCATCCTATATAGGTCCAAATATCTTAAACCTCCTTAGTGGGACCCATAGAGAGGTGCTTGGCGCAGTCTCGCGAAAATATGAATATCTCTCTACTACGAGATTGTATCAATGAACGGTTTAATGTGTTGGAAACTAGACTCATAGATCTTTAATTTTGTTGGTAGATCACCCCGTAATTCCTTGTAAATTATGAGAAAAGATTAGAAACATTTGACCTAATGTTTAAGTAAAATTATGAACCTAAGTTGCGACAACTTTTGTCGACTTTTGTTTCATAACTCGTTTGACTTCAAGACTTATGATACGGATATTATATGATTAAAATACCTTAATACATGACCTCTTGAGTGTATTAAGCACCGCTAGATTTACCTGAAAATACGAGTTACAACATCCTTGATTCATTTAACTTCTAATACTTGTTAATCACCCTTATACACTCTTGTATCACTTAAGACCAATAGGATTGACTTCTTATCATCTCAAAGATAATTCCTTCTTGGATTTATGTTAACTAATATATGGCATGAACTAACACATGTGGATATGGGTTGTAACACCCTCCCCCCCTTAGGAACATTCGTCCTCGAATGTAAGGGTTCATGGGGAGTTTAAATCATCGTGGATTCCAATGGAAATTTCCGATCAATTTTCCCCTATAAAATGGTCACTAGCAAAACTTGCAAGCAATTAAGCCCAACATATGGCTTCACAAGGCTACACAAAGCATTATGCATATTTACATTATCTACATATCACCATTTTGTATTAAGGAGGAGTATTCTCAAATTATTGCTTACCTCATAGAGCCGTTTCACCTTCCAATGTATCTTGTCTTCCACCAGTATCCTTATTATCTTCATTCTGGAATAGGTAAGGGTATTTAGACTTCATCTCCTCTTCTTCTTCCCATGTCATTTCTTCCATATTTTGTTCCTCCACAATACTTTGACGGAAGCTACATCTTTTGTTCTCATCTTGCGGACTTGTCGATCTAATATCTCCACTGGCACTTTTTCATATGTTAGGTCCTCTGTAACTTGTACATCTTTGATAGGGACGACTCGAGAAGGGTCTCCAATACATTTCCTCAACATAAATACATGGAATACCGAGTGGACAAATTCCAATTCGAATGGCAATTCTAACTCATAAGCAACGTGTCCAATTCGCCGAAGAATTTTATACGGCCCGATATACCTTGGACTCAGCTTACCTTTCTTCCCAAAATGCATAATACCCTTCATTGGTGAAATCCTCAGGAAAACCCAATCACCAACCTCAAACTCTAGATCACGACGTCGGACACCAGAATAAGATTTTTGCCTGCTTTGTGCCGTCCTCAATCGCTCTTGTTTCACTTTCACCTTCTCAATAGCTTGGTGAATCAAATATGGCCCATATAATTCTGTTTCACCGACTTCGAACCATCCAACAGGTGATCTACATCTCCTCCCATATAGTGCCTCGTATGGGGCCATTTTAATACTGGAATGGTAGCTATTATTGTAGGCGAATTCTATGAGTGGAAGATGGTCATCCCAATTCCCCTTAAAATCTAGAACACATGCTCGTAGCATATCTTCCAGTGTTTGAATGGTACGTTCATCCTGTCTGTCAGTCTTCGGAAGAAATGCAGTGCTGAGTATTACTTGTGTGCCTAAACCCTTATGGAAAGACCTCCAAAAGTTAGCCGTAAATTGAGCTCCTCGGTCTGATATAATAGATACGGGCACACCATGAATGCTAACAATCTCCTTGATATACAACTTCGCATAATCTTCAGCCGTGTAAGTTGTCTTCACTAGCAGAAAATGGGCACATTTTGTAAGTCGATCAATTATCACCCAGATGGAGTCAAACTTATGATAAGAGCGAGGTAATCCAATAATGAAGTCCATATTAATCACCTCCCACTTCCAGGTCGGAATCTCTATATTTTGAAGCAATCCACCGGGTTTCTGATGTTCTATCTTTACTTGTTGACAATTGGGACACTGGGCTACAAATTCTGCAATAGACTTCTTCATATTATCCCACCAATACTGCTCCTTGACATCATGATACATCTTTGTCGAGCCGGGATGGATGGAATATCGGGATTGATGAATCTCATTCATAATCTTCTCTCGCAACCCTGCCACATTAGGCACACACAATCGGCTCTGGTATCTCAGTGCCCCATCTTTTCCGATCCCAAAAGCCATACTTTTACACTGTTGAATGCTTTCTCTTAATCGTACTAAGATAGGATCTTCATATTGTCGTGCTTTTACCTCGGCTACCAAAGATGATTCTGATGTATTCTGTACAGTAACACCTCCGTCATCAGAGTCTAACAATCTGATTCTCATATTGGCTAGCTGATGAAGCTCTTTAGTCAACCCCCATCTACCTGCCTCAATATGTACTAAGCTTCCCATTGATTTACGGCTGAGAGCATCTGCCACAATATTGGCTTTACCGGGATGATACAATATCTCGACGTCGTAGTCTTTCAGTAATTCAAGCCACCTACGCTGCCTCAAATTCAACTCTTTCTACTTGAAGATGTATTGTAAACTCTTGTGATCTGTGTAGATGTCAACGTGGATGCCGTATAAGTAGTGCCACTATATCTTCAAAGCATATATTACTGCAGCCAATTCCAAATCATGGGTTGGATAATTCTTTTCATGCTTCTTTAATTGTCTTGATGCATAAGCAATCACCTTCCCATGCTGCATCAATACGCACCCCAAACCTATACCTGAGGCATCACAATATACCACATAACCTTCTGTTCCTTCAGGAAGAGTGAGCACTGGTGCAGATGTCAATCGATTCTTCAGCTCCTGAAAACTACGTTCACAAGTGTCAGACCACTGGAATTTGGTAGCTTTTTGTGTTAACTTAGTCAATGGTGATGATATAGAGGAAAATCCTTCTACAAACCGCCTATAATATCCTGCTAGCCCTAGGAAGCTGCGGACTTCTGATGGTGTTGTAGGTCTCGGCCAATTCTTTACTGCATCGATCTTCTGAGTGTCGACACTAATACCCTCATCAGATATCACATGGCCAAGGAATGCTACTGAGTTCAGCCAGAATTCACATTTGGAGAGCTTAGCATATAACTTACGATCCTGAAGCGTCTGTAATACTATCCGCAAGTGGCCCGCATGTTCCGCCTCCGAACGAGAATACACTAGAATGTCATCAATGAATACAATCACGAACACATCAAGATAGGGCCTGAATATAGTATTCATGAGATCCATAAAAGCTGCTGGGGCATTTGTTAGCCCGAACGACATCACCAAGAACTCAAAGTGCCCATATCTTGTCCGGAAGGCCGTCTTTGGAATATCCTTCTCCCTAACCCTCACCTGATGATACCCTGAACGTAAATCAATCTTGGAGAAATACTTGGCACCCTAGAGTTGGTTAAACAGGTCATCAATTCTTGGAAGTGGATACTTGTTCTTTATAGTAAACTTATTCAACTGTCGATAGTCGATACACATCTGTAACGACCCGTCTTTCTTCCGCACAAATAGGACTGGCGCACCCCAAGGTGAAGTGCTAGGCCTAATGAAGCCCTTATCCAGCAAGTCCTTCAACTGCACCTTCAACTCTCGCAACTCTGCCGGGGCCATTCTGTATGGAGGGATAGAGATCGGTTGAGTGTCAGGCAACACATCAATGCTAAACTCAATCTCCCTTTCAGGAGGAAGGCCTGGGAGTTCATCTGGGAAAACATCTGGAAATTTGTTGACCACGGGGATTGATTGTAGAGTAGGCGGCTTCGCCTCTGCATCCCTGACGTGAACGAGATGATAAATGTAACCTTTTGAGATCATTTTCCTTGCCTTAAGATAGGAAATAAGCCTACCTTTCGGTGTAGCAATGTTCCCTTTCCATTCAATGACGGGTTCACCCGGAAATTGGAACCTAACCATCTTCGTACGACAATCAACATTTGCATAGCATGAGGCCAACCAGTCCATTCCCATTATCACATCAAAATCAACCATTTCTAACTCAAATAAATTTGCCGAGGTTTGACGACTACAAATCATCACAGTGCAACCTCTATATACCCTTCTAGCAATCACAGAATCTCCTATCGGAGTAGATACCGCAAGGGGTTTACTTATCAATTCAGGTTCAATGCCAAACTTATTAGCCACAAAGGGTGTAACATATGATAATGTAGATCCCGGATCAATCAGCGCATATACATCATAAGAAAACACAGATATAATACCTGTAACAACATCTGGAGACGACTCGAGATCCTGTCGACCTACTAGAGCATAGGTTCGATTTTGAGCACCACTCGAACTCGGCACTGCACCTCTACCCCTACCACGACCTGTCGACTGCTGAAAACCCCGTGCTGGAGGTCGAACTGATGAGGAAGAACCAGACACAGATCCAGTCGGCTGAGCCATACCATCACCTCCTCTATTAGGACAATCCCGCATCATATGGCCAGGCTGCCCGCACGAATAGCATGCATCAGAACCTCGACGACACAGTCCAAAGTGGGCCTTGCCGCACTGATCACAATGTGGTGTTGGGGGTCTCATCTGACTAGTATCCCTGTGATGTTGCGAGCCAGATGCCCGCGAACTCTGACCTGGACCAGAATAGGATCGATCATATCGAGGCCTCTGAAACTGTGGAGGAGCACTAGCTACAGGTGGCGCCGAACTCCTCGAAAACTGTGGCCTGATGCGGCCTCTGAAGTCATCAGAATACCCTGCAAATCTCGCCCTCTTATGCTGGCCCCTATCCTGCTCCCTAACTGCCCTCTGCTGGCGCTTACGATCCTCTAGGGTCTGGGCATAAGCTTGAATACGGGAAATATCCATGCCCTCCACCAAGGAGGCTGTCGTACACTCATTTATCAGATGTGGTCCCAACCCATTCACGAACATATGCACCCTATCACTCATCTCGGCCACCATATGGGGAGCATACCTTGCCAAAGAATCAAACTGCATATTGTACTCTCGCACACTCATATTACCTTGTCTAAGGTTCAAGAACTTATCAGCTCTAGCTCGTCGTATCTCAACTGGCAAGTAGTGACGAAGAAAGGCCTCAGAAAATTCCTTCCACACAGCTGGAGGAGGGTTCGGACCCCTGGATCTCTCCCAACTATCATACCAGAGAACCGCTAAATCCCGTAGCCGATAAGAAGCCAACTCTACTGCCTCTGTATCACTAACATGCATAACCCGAAGTGTACGATGAACCTGGTCAATAAAAGTCTGTGGGTCCTCCTTGGGGTCTGATCCGGTAAACACTGGAGGGTCTAAATTAATAAAATCACGAACTCTTGTACTAACTGGTTTCTCAGCAGCACCTGTATTCTGCCTCTGAGCCTGAGCAGCTACCAAGCTAGTCAATAACTGCAAAGCACTCCGCATATCCTGGTCTGGAGTGCCAGACGGAGGAACTGGAGGCGCTGGGTGCCTTCTAATATCCTCTGGAGGAGATGGAGTAGATGAGATATGAAAGGGCATCTCACTCTGAGCCTCACTTTGTCCTGCTCTGGCTTGGGGCACCTGACTGGTACCCTCTCCCGCTGTTGTATCAAGCCGTCTACTAATCGTTTGCTTCCTAGTCGAAGGCATCACTGAAAGAAAACAAGGTGAATATTAGAGACGAACACTTACGACTCAACTCTACGCACGATCTAGATTCAGGAAGAAGGTAACAACCCTAGATGTCATGTAGCCTCCTGATTATAAATGTGGCGCGCTACACATCCATAATCAAGACTCTACTAGACACGGCTCATAGACAACCCCTAGGACAGACTTGCTCTGATACCAAGTTTGTCACGACCCAAACTGAAGGGCCATGACTAGCACCCGACCATACTTGCCGAGCACCAACGTACATTTTATCTAACCTTCTTTATTATCTTTTACGGCTGACGAGATCAATATAAATGGTAGACATGGATCATGGACAACCAACAATAAAAACTGATGGCATGAACATATATAATATGGGATGACCAGACAATCAAGAAACTATATATAAGGTATGAGCTACCACGCTACCATGAAAGACTATACAACAAAAACTAGCCGACAAGGCATACCAAACTATACATGAGTCGACACCTGTCTATGAGCCTCTAAAGGAACATAAGTGCTGCAACATAGCCGGAACAGGGCCCCGACATACCCATAATGTCTATAACAAAAATGCATACCAAGACCAAGGCAAGTCCGGAGAAGGGATCTCGCCAATCACCGCTGAACTGGACAGCCTACTGTGGTGGGGGAGCTGCACCTGCCTGTCTATCAGGACCTGCAGCACGACATGCAGCGTCCACAAATAAAAGGACGTCAGTACGAATAAAGTACTGAGTATGTAAGGCAGGGAACCATAAATACGATCAGTAATGTAAGCAAGGATAGAGAATATACAACCTGTAACATCTTAGTACCTCTGAGGGCTACTGACATGAAATTCATGATACATATGTATAAATACATAAACCTTTAAAACATTCGCCTCTGTGGGCATCATCATCATTATATCGTACTCGACCATAATAGGCTCGGTAAAAAATGTACCCGGCCATCATAAGGCTCGATAGAATCGTACCCGGCCATGTGGAGCTCGGTAAAACCCAACTGATCAGTGGTTAAACAATATGTGTCATACCCGGCCAACTATAGCGTGGCTCGGTAGAGTAAAATAGATACATATATATAATGCATGCTCGACTCATGGAATCACATTCTAAACCTTTCGGAGTGACGTAAGGTCGGTATCCTCTATACACATTATTAGGACTAACTCTTCAGTATGAACCTTATAAGAATCAGGAAGTACCAACAACATTGATAACATAAGAATAAGAGAAGCAACATTAACATCAATCGTTCCATAAAAGGGAAAACAATGTAAGTACTTCTAGCTTCTAAGAGTAAAGTATCTTGGAAGCTCGTTCATTACATTATGTACAATCGGAGTCGTGAAAAAGAAGGAAAGGGATAGCCTCACATACCTTGTATATACTGCCCCAATCTCAAGATATGCAATTGTCAAAACTCCTTAGTCTACAATAAGAGAAACGATACTATCGTTATCATTTAAGCGTCATAACTATTATGTATCGACCACAACCTATTTTACAATGAAACGGACAGCACCTCCCCTATATATATGACTTCACACCATTCAAAACAATCACCAAACAGCCCAAAAAACATCAATAATAAACATATTGAGCCTCCCAAAATAGTCCACGCACAGCCTAATCACTCCATACATACGACGACCACCATAGTCGTGTCAAACGACCCGAAAATGTTACGAATAACTATCATCCCACAACCCTACATATATATGGTATTTCTCCACACCCTTCCTCCTCCAAAACTCCACAAAACAGTAGTAAAATACGCATCCTAACTGCAACGCAAAACAATCCACAAAACAATAACATTACTACCAAGCCTTTCGATATATATTTCACAAGTTCTAGCTTCAATGGCTTAGCCGCAACTTGGATAATCTTAAATACATATAGAGTAAGAGGTTCCTTACCTTTATACAGAAAGAACAACTCCAATTTGACCTTAAATTTCCATGAAATATCCCTCCAATGCTGCCACAACAACAAAAAAGCGAAACTAGCGATCAATTAGTGTTTTTCGGCACTAGAATCACTTTAGAAGGCTTGAAATCACCTAGGATTGATATTAAGAACATGAGGGAGTATTTACAGAACATAAACCCTTTAAAACAACCTCCCACATGAGCTGGAACGACACAAAAATGAGCAACAACAAGAAGAACAAGAGACTTACTAGCGCCACGGAATTCCCGACACTTGATTTGTGTTGTTTGCCCTTTTTTTGGGTCTTGAATCTTGAGAGAACCTTGAGAGGATGTTCCTAGGGTTATAAGGTCTGAAAATAGTGAGAATAAATGACTTAAAACGGGTTGGAGGCATCCTATATAGGTCCAAATATCTTAAACAACCTTAGTGAGCCCCATAGAGAGGTGCTTGGCGCAGTCTCGCGAAAATGCGAATATCTCTCTACTCCGAGATCGTATCGATGAACGGTTTAATGCATTGGAAACTAGACTCATAGATATTTAATTTGGTTGGTATATCAACCCGAAATTTCTTGTAAATTAGGAGAAAAGATTAGAAACATTTGACCTAATGTTTAAGTAAAATTATGAACCTATGTTGCGACAACTTTTGTCGACTTTTGTTTCATAACTCGTTTGACTTCAAGACTTATGATACGGATATTATATGATTAAAATACCTTAATACATGACCTCTTGAGTGTATTAAGCACCGCTAGATTTACCTGAAAATACGAGTTACAACATCCTTGATTCATTTAACTTCTAATACTTGTTAATCACCCTTATACACTCTTGTATCACTTAAGACCAATAGGATTGACTTCTTATCATCTCAAAGATAATTCCTTCTTGGATTTATGTTAACTAATATATGGCATGAACTAACACATGTGGATATGGGTTGTAACACCCTCCCCCCCTTAGGAACATTCGTCCTCGAATGTAAGGGTTTATGGGGAGTTTAAATCATCGTGGATTCCAATGGAAATTTCCGATCAATTTTCCCCTATAAAATGGTCACTAGCAAAACTTGCATGTAATTAAGCCCAACATATGGCTTCACAAGGCTACACAAAGCATTATGCGTATTTACATTATCTACATATCACCATTTTGTATTAAGGAGGAGTATTCTCAAATTATTGCTTACCTCATAAAGCCGTTTCTTCTTCCAATGTATCCTGTCTTCCACCAGCATCCTTGTTATCTTCATTCTGGAATAAGTAAGGGTATTTAGACTTCATCTCCTCTTCTGCTTCCCATGTCATTTCTTCCATATTTTTGTTCCTCCACAATACTTTGACGGAAGCTACATCTTTGCACATCCTTATAGTGCCATCCTTTTTCTTCACAAATAGAGTCGGCGCACCCCAAGGCGACATACTAGGCCGAATGAACCCTTTATCAAGGAGTTCCTGAAGCTACTCCTTTAAATCCTTCAACTCCATTGGTGTCATATGATACGGTGGAATAGAGATTGACTGAGTGTCCGGCACCAGATCAATACCAAAATCAATATCCCTATCTGGTGGCATGCCCGACAGGTCTGCAGGAAACACATTAGGAAAATCCCTCACAACTGGAACAGAATCAATACTGGGAGTCTCTGCGCCGACATCCCTCACAAAGGCTAAATATGAAAGACAACCCTTCCCAACCATACACCAGGCCTTCAAGAATGAAATTACCCTACTGGGAACATAATCAGTCGAACCTCGCCACTCAATCCGTGGCACACCCGGCATAGCTAATGTCACTATCTTAGCATGACAGTCTACTATAGCACGACACAGAGATAGTCAATCCATGCCCAATATAACATCGAAATCCACCATACATAACAACAAAAGATCCACTCGGGTCTCTAGACCCCCAATAGTCACCACACATGACCGGTACACATGGTACACAATAACAGTATCGCCCACCGAAGTAGATACACGAACAGATGAAACAAGAGACTCACGGGGCATATCCAAATAATGAGCAAAGTATGATGACACATAAGAATAAGTGGAACCAGGAGCAAATAATACAGAGGCATCTCTGTGACAGACTGAGACAATACTTGTGATCACGTCATCTTAATCAATAGCATCGGGTCTAGATGAAAGTGCATAGAAATGGGCATAACCGCCACCTAATCGACCTTCCCCTCTAGGGTGACCCCTAGCTGACTAACCTCCATCCCTAGCTGGCTGGATGGGTGGTGGTGAAGTGACCGGTGCTGAAGCCAAAGGCAGACTCCTCTGTTGAGATGAACCCGCAAGACGACGAGGACACTGCATCTACCTATGACCCATCTCTCCACACTCATAGCAAATCCCAACTGCGGGAGATGGGGACTGAAGGGAACCTCTAGCACCGGAATGACTAGCAAATGCACCTAGCAGAGAAGAGCCCTGAACTGATGGAGCACGGGATGAACTCTGAGGTAGAAGGGCACTGAGTGATGACTGGACCCAATGAGAACTGTGAGAACCATGACCCGATGACGCCCTATGATAACCTAGACGAGCTGGCTGAGCATGCCTGAATGGACGGCCTCTGTCGTGCTGAAACTAACTTCTCAAAGGAGAACCACCATAACTACCAGATCCTCGAGGCCTCTTGGCCTCCCTCTCATCTCGCTCCTGGTGACAAACTGACTTAATCTCACGAGCAATGTCTACAACCTCCTCAAAGGTAGCACTAGACACCCTCTCCTTGGTCATGAGAATACGAATCTGATATGTGAGGCCATCAACAAAACTCATAATCCTCTCTCTATCTGTCGGAACCAACCAAATAGCATGACGAGCTAACTCTGAGTACCTTATCTTATACTGTGGCATAGTCATCTCTCTCTGATGCAACCACTCGAATTGTCTGCGCAGCTCCTCTCTGCGAGACTGCATCACATACTTCTCCAAAAAGAGAACGGAGAACTGTTGTCAAGTAAGGGGTGCTGCACCAATAGGCTTATGCCTCTCATAAGCCTCCCACCAAGTGAAGGCGGCTCTAGAAAACTGAAAAGTAGTGAAAGCGACCCCGCTGGTCTCTAGAATACCCACTATGCGAAGAATCCTCTGACACTTGTCCAAGAAACCCTAGGCATCCTCGCCATCTGCACCACTGAAAGTCGGAGGCTGAAGTCTACCATACCTCTCCAACCTGCGCTGCTCGTCCTCTAGCATGTCAGGAGCTACATAGTCCTGAGCAGCTGCAACCACCTGGGCTAGATGTGCCCCTGTGTCTGAAGTCCCTGCACGACCTGCTCAGGTGTGCGAACGGCGGGAGTCTGAGTGCCTCCCTCCAACCTGAGAAGTAGTTGCGGCTGTAGTAACTAAAACTGCCTGAGCTAGGCTAGTGCATACTGATAGAATCTAAGCCAAGGCCTCATGAAGACCCGGAATCACAATGTTCACAGCTAGTGCCTGAGTTGGTGTTGTTGGAGCGTCCACAATTGGGACCTGATCCTGAACTGGGGCGGCTAGTGGATCTGCAAGTGCTGCCCTAGCTGTTGTGCAGGCCACACCCCTGCCCCTACCGTGACCATGACCGCGTCCTCGGCCTCTAGTGGCCACAGCTGGTGGTACTGGTGGTCGTCCATCCTGACCGGTAGCGTGTGTCCTCACCATCTGTGAGAGAATAGAATAACAGAAGTTTAGTACTCGGATCAACAGATTCTCATGACAAGAATTTCAAGAATATGAAGTTTTTCCTAAAGGTTCTGCAGCCTCTCGAGGATAAATACAGACGTCTCTGTACCGATCCACGAGACTCCACTAAACCTGCTCATGACTCGTGAGACCTATGTAACCTAGGCTCTAATACCAACTTGTTACGACCCTAAACCCAGACCCGGTCGTGATGGAACCTCTCGTAAAGACAAGGCCAGCCGACACAACACCCAATTCATTTTAAACAATTAACATAGCACAATTTAAGTCATTAACATGATTAAATCCCAAAAGAAATAGTGAAACAATACAATTTGCGGAACAGACACAACCCGACATCGGGGTGTCACCAGTCATGAGCATCTAAACATGTGTCTAAGAGTTTAAAAGAATTTATACAGACTATTACAGAACTAGAAATAGAAAGTAAGATAGGAGGGAGAAACACTGGGTTGCAAAAGCCGAGCAGCTACCTAGTGGATTCTGAATGGCCTGCTGGGAGCAATCAACCCTCAATGGCAGGACCTAAAGCTCCTGAATCTGTACACAGGGTGCAGGGAGTAAAGTGAGTACTCCAACTCAGTGAGTAATAACAATAAATGAAAATTGAGCGATAAGAAATTACGTAAAAACACAACAACATGCTATAAAGAGTCACTGAAAACCCAATAAAATGCAATAAAACAGTGAAATCTTATAAAAACACCTTGGTTCAGAATAAGCTTCTTTAAAACACCTTTTCAATAGTTAAACAAGTAAATGAAAAGCAGCTAGAAAGGATAAGCATATAAAATCTGCCCCTCGGGCACAATGTCAATAGAATTAGCCCTTCGGGCAATAACATGGAACAACACTAGCCCCTCGGGCTATATCACATATCACACTAGGTATGCGCGCTCACTAAGGGTGTACAGACTCCAGGAGGGGCCCCTTACGGCACAAGCTTAATATCAAACCATCTCGTGGCATAATCAAAATGGCTATCGGCCTCATATCAAGCCACCTTATGGCTTACAACTCAGGCCCTCGGCCTCATAATCATAATCAGTACAACACTGCTGCGGCGTACAGCCCGATCCCATAATAATCCTCACAACATAGTCCCTCGACCCTACTCAGTCAGAAATCTCTAAAAGCCACTCGGGCATAGTAAAAATATGATGCTTAGCCTAAAATATCATTTAAAGTACTAAAACAGAGTAAACATGGCTGAGTTATGAAAAATAGTATAATATAGCATGACTGAGTGCAGAAAAATCCCCTAAGGGTCCAAACAGTTGGCATGAGGCCCAAATATGGTGTTCAGCCCAAAACACGATGAAAGCAAACAGTTTTAAATCAAATACGCGGTAAAACAATCATTCGGGATGGACTAGGTCACAACCCCAATGGTGTACGACCCCACGCTCGTGATCTAGCATGTGTGTCACCTCAATTTAGCACAACGATATGAAATCCGGGGTTTCATACCCTCAAGACAACATTTAAAATCGCTACTCACCTCTACACGGTCCAAACTCTAGCTCGTGATGTCTTTGCCTCTCGAATCGACCTATGGATGCTCCAAATCTAACCAAAATCAGTACAAAACCATCAAAATATGCTAAGGGAACAAAGCCCACTCGAAAGAAATCAAATTACAACACAAATCCTGAAATTGGCCGAATTAGACCCCCGGGCCCACGTCTCGGATTCCGATAAAAATTTCATCAATAGACTCCTTATCACTCCCCGAGTTCATTCATATCAAAATCACCAAAATCCAACCACAAATGATCCTTCAAATCCCTAATTTTTGGTCTCCAATTACAAGCCCTAGTTCTTCAATGTTTAGGCTTAAATTCAACAATTTCCATGATTAATTAGGTAGAAATCACATTAGGATCGAGTAATAAGTCCATGAATCTTACCTCCAAGTGTTCCCCCTTGATTCCCTCTTCAATCCTCTTCAAAAAACATCAAAATCGCCCAAAAATGGAGGAACTTATGCTCAAAATCGCGGAAATGGGCTTTTAAAACATTCTGCCCATACATTTAAATCATTCTTTGCGAACGCAGTCAAAGCCTCGCGTTCGCGAAGCACAACCGGACGTTGACCACATTTTCCTTCTTTGCGGACGTGTCTCCCTTCTCGCGAACGCGAAGGCTCAGTTCCACAACCCATTGCGAATGTGGCTCCCCTCTAACGAACGCATAGCTCAATGACCCCAGCCCTTCGCAAATGCGGGACCTCCTTCGCGAACGCGAAGGCCAAAAATCCTGCCTCACATCTTGACACTCCACGAACGCGAGGGATCACTCGCGAACGCGAAGGCCAAAAGCCTGCAACAGCTGAAGCCAAAAATCTGCAACTTCTCAACTATGCATTTTGGTCCGTTTAACCACCCGAAACTCACCCGAGGCCCTCGGGACCTCAACCAAACATGCCAACATATATGATAACATCATTCAAACTTGTTCCAACCTTCGGAACACTCAAAACAACATCAAAACACCAAATTTGCATCAGATTCAAGCCTAAGAATTCCAGAATCTTCTAAATTCTGCTTTCGATCAAAAAGTCTATAAAACCACGTCTGAATGACCTGAAACTTTGCACACACATCCCAAATGACACAACAGACCTACTTCAACTCTTGGAATCCCATTCCGGCCCCTATATCAAATTCTCACCTATCAACCGGAAAATGCCAAAATTACAATTTCACCAATTCAAGCTTAAATCTATTCCGGACCTCTAAAACACATTCTGATCACACTACTAAGCCCCAAATTACCTCTCGAAGCTATCTGAACCATCAGAACTCACATACGAGCCCTTTAACACAAAAATCAACATCCGATTGACTTTTTCAACTTAAGCTTACTCAAAAGAGACTAAGTGTCTCAAACCTTACCAAAACCTCTCCGAACCCGAGCAACCAACCCGATAATACAAAGTACAGTTGAACAAGGCAATAATAAGCAAAAATGGGGGAAGCGGAGCGGTAACTCTTGAAACGACTGGCCGGGTTGGTACACTTAGTTGTGTAACCAAAGTCTGTCACTTTTGTAAAATATCTAAGGCCACTAATCAGGGCAAACTCTCGCAACCCAAAATTCAACCTCTCACCCTTTATCTCTGCTGTAAAAAAGTCAGGACCAGATGCATTCAATTCATACATCATGAGATGGTGAATTGCTTGATTTTGGATATATATTTTGGGCAAGAAAAGAAAATACCCAAAACATGTCTTCTTAAATAGCTTTAGCCCATTTTCAAACAGTAAATCCTTGATTTGGCCAGGAATAGTAGGGTCGCATAATGTTTGGAACCTGGTGATGCCATAATCAAAATCATGTTTTGCAAAAAAATTTCGATTCTGCAGCAAAAGAAACAGCAAGTTAATAAACTTGTTTCAAAACTAGAAAACAAAATAACTACATTTATAGACAAATTAACTACAACAAATCTACACAATGTAGACAAATATCTACATTCCCTAACTAAATAATTTCGAGTAATATACAACAAATCTATAATTTACAGTGAAATGTAGAAAATTTGTTAACCTACAACAAATTTACACAATGTAGACAAAATATCTACAAATACAAAAAAACAAAAATTATGGATGTTCATGAGAAGGAGAACAAGTGTTTTAGCTTTATAAAAAAAAATTGAAACTACTGAAATTGTACCTTCTCCAATGACTGTTGGGGTATAGTTTTAGCTGATTTTTGAACCTTCTCCTTTTTTGAAGGTTTAACATTAGGAGAAACTCTGGGTTTTTTTTACAACATTCTTGATAACTTCTTCTTCAACGAAATCATCATCGGAAGCAATTTCTTTGCCCTTCTGTTTTACAGATTTTACAGACGTCGAGGCTTCACCAGCATCCCTATCGTGCTTATGTTTTGTTGGAGCTTCTGGCCTAGCTTCACGAGGGGAAAGCCTGGGCTTGGTCTCTACTTTTGCATGTGCCGATTTTGAAATTCTTTTGGGTGAATACTGTGAGAAAATACCCAAATCAAAAGTAGGAATATCACCTACTTTAGTTTTTTTAGGGCTAATCTTCGAGAGTGTTTTCTTCTTCATTGAAAATTAAGCAAAAATTTAAGCAACTACAATTTTGGTAGAGTATTTAGAGTTGAAATCTGTAAAAATAGGGTTACGACCCGACCGGTCGTTTTAAGAATTAACGCCCTGATCCCTTATTAACTACTTTCCCCATGTTTGTTTCTGCTATTTTGATTTGTCGGGATGTTTGGTTTTGAGTTTCGAAGTATTTTGGGACAAAGAGAGCTTACGCTTTATAATTTGGACCGTAGTCGGAGCAGTGTGAAAATGGTCTCACAATGGAATTCCATCAGTTCTGTTAGCTCCTTTGGGTAATTTCGGGATTAGGGGTGTGTCGGATTGTGTTTTGAAGGTCCGTAGCTTATTTAGGCTTGAAATGCCGAAAGTTGAATTTTTGAAGTTTCCGGTTTGATAGTGAGATTTTAATATCGGGGTTGGAATGGGATTCTGGAAGTTGGAGTAGCTCGGTAGTGTTGAATGTGATGTGCTTGCAAAATTTCAAGTCATTCGGACGAGGTTTGATAGAATTTTTGATCGAAAGCGTAATTTGAGAGTTTTTGGAGTTCTTAGGCTTGAATACGATGTTAAGTTAGTGTTTTGATGTTTTTTTTAGCGTTCCGAAGGTTGGAACAAACTTGAATGATGTTTTAGCATTGGTTGGCATGTTTGGTTGAGGTCCCGGGGGCCTCGGGTGTGTTTCGGATGCTCAACAGGACATTTTTGGACTTAGAGAATTGCAGAAAAATTGCAGTAGGTTAGTTCTGGTTTCCTTCTTCGCGTTCGCGAGTGGGGTCTCACGTTCAAGAAGAGGAGCTGGGATGGTGAAAGTTTAATGCTTCGCGTTCGCGAGGCTGTGGGGTCTTATGCCTACGCGTTCGCGAAGATGGTCCCGCGTTCGCGTAGGAGGAGGGAAGATGGTCATCGTATTCGCGATGAAGGAAGACTGGGCCAAGCAAAGTTGTGCTTCACGAATGCGAGGGTCCTTCCGCGTTCGCGAAGAAGGAATTATCTGGGCAAAATATAAAATTTCAAAGTCGAGGGTTTGGCCATTTTTATCAAAACTAGAGCTTGGGAGCTCGGATTTGTGCGAGATTTTGAGAGATTTTCAGAGATATCGATTGGGTAATGATTCTTAAATCCTTTTTGCTTATAACCAATTAATCTAAACATGAATTCATCATCTAATTTAGGATTTGGGGTGAGAAATTGGAGAAAATTTTGGAAATGTTCTTAGACCTAATTTTCGAGTTTTGATTAGGAATTTGACATTAGATTGGGATAATTTTGGTATGGTTAGACCCGTGAGTGAATGTGGGTTCATAATCCGTATCTTTTACCCGATTCTGAGACGTGGGCCCGGGGGCATTTTGGTCATTTTACCTAATTTCGCATATTAGCTTAGAATATATTTGTGGAATCACATACTTGAAGTTATATTTACATTATGCAATTGAATTGATTAGATTTGAGCCATTTGGAGTCGAGTACTCGTGGCAAGAACGTGGTTTCGGGTTGATTTTGAGCCGGTACGAGGTAAGTGACTTGCCTAACCTTGTGTGGGGGAACTCCCCTTAGGATTTGGTATTGTTGATATTTGAATTGCCTTGTACGTGAGGTGATGAGTGTGTACTTGTGCTAATTGTTGAAAATCCTATTTTTATTAAGTAACTTTAATTGTGTTTCCTTTCTTGTTTATACTACTTGTAATTTAAGCCTACTGTTAGCTTAGGGAAGCATGTCTAATTGACTTAATTGCTTTACTTGCTCAAACTGCCTTATTTGGATTTTGTGTAGCATACTAGGATAGAAATACCTATTTTACATTTGTATGAAATTCAATTTAATTGAGTATTCTTCGTGTTGATGTTGTGTGTTTACTTTGGGCCTACGGGACGGTATCCCAGGAGATCCCCTACACATATATTGACTTGGACTGTAGTGGGGGATACCGAGAGATCCCTAGCGTATATTGAGGATACTAAGAGATACTTGGGATACCGAGAGATCCTCAGCATATATATTGAGGATACCAAGAGATCCTCGGGATACTAAAAGATCCCCAGCACACATATTGAGGATACTAAGAGATCCTCAGGATTTTGAGAGATCCCCGGTTGTTATCTCTGTGTTGAGCGGTATTCCTTTTGTGATTATTTTGTCTATGTTATAGTTATTGTTAATATTATTATCTTGTGTTACTTCTTATTGTTAGCATTTAATTATATTGTCGTATTCTTTACTGTTTTACCTCATTTTTAAGCTATAATTAGTAGGTCTCTAACCTTCCTCATCATTACTCGACCGAGGTTAGGCTTGGCACTTACTGAGTACCGTTATGGTGTATTCATGCCCTTTCTGCGCATGTTTTTCATGTGCAGATCCAGGTACTTCGACTCAGTCCTACTACCCTTGAGGCGAGGCAATTCTCCAGAGACTTCAAGGTATATCTTCCGCGTCCGCAGACTGAGGAGTCACTTTCCATTCTCTCTAATAGTTTATCCCTTCTATATTTATCTTGATTTAGACATTCTGGAGTTAGAACATAATATAGCATTCATAGCTTGTGATTTCATGAGATTCCGGGTTTTGGGAAATTGTTTTAGTTTTTGAGATCTTGTATTGGTATATGCCGAGCGACATCTTAAGCATTTCTATATTTGTTTATCTTCAATTTTTATTAGTTTTTCCGCTTTTTGGTTCTTTTTCGCAATTGTTAGGCTTACCTAGTAATAGAGACTAGGTGTCGTCACGACAGTTCACAGAGGGTGAACTTGGGTCGTGATAAGTTGGTATCAGAGCTTCAGGTTCATAGGAGTCATGAATCATAAGCCGGTTTATTATAGTCTCGTGGATCGGTACGGAGACGTCTGTACTTATCTATGAGAGTCTATGTAACTGTTAGAAAAATTTCCACTTCATTTGATTTCCTTGTCGTGCGAGATTTTTGATATCAAAATTCTAAACTTCTATCTTCTATTCTCTCACAGATGGTGAGGACACGTGCTACCAGAGATGATCAGGCACCCGCGCCCCCTACTGGAGCCGTCAGATATCGGGGTCGGGGTAGAGGCTAAGGATGCGCATGTGGTGCAATCAGAGCACCCGTACGAGCTACCACCGAGGTGCCACTAGCAGTTCCAGCCAGAGTCCAGGCACCTAATACGCCTACTGCTACTACTACTCTAGCTCTCTAAGAGACTCTTGCGCAGTTCATGAGCATGTACACCACTCTGGCTCAGGAAGGGTTACTTTCCCTTGCTGCAGCTACATCTCAGGCCGGGGAAGGAGCACAGACTCCCGCTGCCCGCACTTCTGAGCAGCGAGTGCATGTTGATCAGGTCCCAGAGATTATTACTGTACAGCCTGCAGTCCGAGATCAGCCCAAGGGTAGGGCAGCGGCTTCTGAGGATGGGCAGCTGAGGCTGAGAGGTTCAAGAAGTACAAGCCTCCTATATTCAATGGTATAGCATCATATGATGCTCTGGGATTTCTAGATGAGTGCTACTGTATCCTCTGTACCATGGGTATATCCGGTTAGAGCGGGGTTTCCTTCAACACCTTCTAGCTTTGAGGAGCCGCCTATGAGTGGTGGCATACCTATGAGTTAGACAGTCTGGATGAGGCAGCTTTCCTAACTTGGACTCAGTTTTCAGATATGTTCTTGAGAGATTATGTTCCTCAGAGCCTTAGGGACGCATGGCACACAGAGTTTGAGCATTTGCGCCAGGGTACTATGACTATCTTGGAATATGTTGTTCGTTACACTAGCTTGGCTAGACATGCCCCAGCCTTGGTTTCTACTGTTTGTGAGAGGATTCATCGGTTTATTGAGGGGCTTATTCCCAGCATCAGGTCTAGCATGGCTCGTGAGTTGGAGATGGATATTTCTTATCAATAGGTGGTGAGCATTGCTAGGAGGATAGAGGGTATGCATGCTAGGGACAGAGAGGAGAGGGAGGCGAAGAGGTCTTAAGAATCGGGCCATTATTCTAGTGCTCGTGCTCCAACTGTAGTTCGTCGTGGTAGGGGCTATATGAGTCGCCCCATTCATTCAACTCTTCCAGTAGCCAATGGTATTCCAGCTCATCCTAGGCCTTAGGAGCCTTATAATGCACCTCCAATATCTAGTGCGCCTCATGCACGGGGTACTTTCAGAGGTCAGTCCAGCAAACCTAGCCCGAGCTAGACACAGTCGCCACGTCCTCCTAGAGATTGTTTTGATTGGGGTGACACATGCCATGTGGTGAGGGATTGCCCTGGACTTGGGAGGAGTGCACCTCCACAGACTTCTCATCCACAGTGTGCCCCGCAGAGCTCTCAGGCTATGGTTACAGATCCAGTTGCTAACCTACCTGCTCATCTAGCTAGAGGTGGAGGTTGGGGAGGTAGGGGCCGCCCTATAGGGGGAAGCCAGGCTAGATATTATGCCCTCCTGCCCGTACCAAGGTTATCGCCTCCGATTCTGTCATCACAGGTATTGTCCTGGTTTGTCATAGAGATGCATTGGTTTTATTCGATCTAGGCTCCATTTATTCTTATGTGTTATCTTATTTTGCCCCACATTTGGGCGTATCTCGAGATTCTTTGAGTTCCCCTTTATATGTTTCTACTCCTATGGGAAATTCTCTTATTGTGGATCGCGTTTATCAGTCGTATATGGTTGCTCTTAGTGATTTTGAGACCAAATCCGATTTATTATTGCTTAACATGGTAGATTTTGATGTTATCTTGGGCATGGACTG